>NC_134357.1:86168360-86375860 GCF_048569485.1 Anomaloglossus baeobatrachus | reverse complement strand
AGGCACGTGATCGCACACGGGCGGTAAGGACTCGTCTAGGGACAATAGAGAGTGCAGGTGTCAGTATCAGGTGAGTGATCTCCCGATCATCAGTTAGATCTTTAATATTATATAGGACCTGTCACCTGTTCTTAATATGAAAATATTTTACATGGTCTAAATGCTGCCGTTCTATTGACTCTGACAATGTTTTATTTTTTTCTTTTAATTCCCACGGAACCTCTTCATTCCTGAGATATCACCCCTTTTTCCATGTTTGTGAAGCTGGTCTTTTTAGCCAAGAGGGTGTGATTTTCAGGAAGGTGCATGCTGATAAGAGGTTATAATCACGCCCACTTGGTAATAATTTTAGATTTTCAGGAAGGTGGGACCATGAAGAAGCGCAGGAGCAAATGAAAAACGCCAAATTTAGGGAAACAGCGCCATTTATACCTGATAAAAGGGACATATTTATGGCAAGTGACAGCTCCTCCTTACAAAGAAGGGGCAGTAATAGATTTGAGTATTTATATGTTTTTTTTTAGCAGTCGTGTACTTTAACACCTCTGGAGTGAGTAGGTTGAAAATCCGTTTATGTAGAGTCTTTACTTTTAAGACATAAGGATTCTTGTCCCTGAGGCTTCACCATTAACACAGTAACTTTACTCCCTTATATACAATGGCACAATGAGCTTTACAATTACGGGAGGATCAGATCCTTCAACAAAGCGGCTATTGAAAATAAGGAACCAAGTGAAGAAAAAAATACAAAACTCAGATGACAGAAACATGTGATTAATAAGCATTAAAATCCTGCCATACGTTCTGCAGATAGGATCAGTTCTGCTCCGCAGTCTAAAATTTCACATTTCCCCCATGTTCCTGTGTATAGTGTAGATGATGAGCACAGATATTTGATCCCTTGGATGTGGATGGAGCTCCTCGGGGTCCGGCCACCCGACACAAAGCTTCTTTGAAGTAGAAATAATATGAGTTCCTTGGTATTTAGCTTATTTTTCATGGGTTCCCCTATAGCAGTAAACCTACGAATCCATGATATATTTGTCTCTATACTACTGTCATAATAAGGATAATTAGGGCAGACTTCGTCTAGTGGATTCTGGATCTGTTTTTTTTTTCTCGAAAAGTCACCGGCCGTGTCTCGTTGTGCGGTCCAGGCCCATTCATGTAAAATGACTGAGTTTTTATTAGTGTTAGTTTAGTGGATAGAAACAAAATAAATTTTTCTTTATTTTTTACAATAATTTTAAAGGGCTTTTAAATCTGTTCAAGGAATAGTAAAGCAATAAAAGAATTAATATTCACCTTCTCCATCCCTTTCTGCTACAAATTGAAAATTTCTCAGGTTCCCCAAGACTAATATGTACACATCCTACTCTTCCTGGACCACTGCAGCCAATCACTGCCTTAACCCTAGAACGCATACCTTGGGCCTCACAGGCCTGCTAAGTTACTTGTTTTCTATGGTTGATTTCTATGGTTGCGCGTTCTAGGGTTAATGATGACCACATCTAGTAATTGGTTAAGGGGTCACCCGGCTATCCATATGTAACTGGAAGTACAGAGGAAGCTTAACGGAAACCTGTTCTGACCCCGCTGCATCGGGAGCCTCCGGCTTTCAGTCATAGAGGCGTATACAGAGTGGCTACAGTCACTGCTCAGAACACAGTGACCGGCGGCTGTCCGCACACCCCGACACTTTAATTGACATTGCATTTGTGCAGAGTGAGCTGTCAGTCAAAATGCCAGAACGTGCATACAGCTACTGTTCACAATGCTGTGAGCAATGACAGTATCAACTATGGGTATGCCTCTATAACTGAAAGCTGGGAGCTCCCAGGAGGAATAAAGTTCATTTTATCCCAGTAACCGGGCTTTCAGTACAGTGGCCGAACAGTATTGTAACGCTATTCACCAACAGATGACTGGTACCTTTAAGAAGGGAGCCGTGGGAGTACAGTAAGGAGAGCATTATTTTGTAAACTGAGCCTTTAATAAAAAATGCAAAAGGACAAACCCGTCTAAATGAAAATTACCTACTCTGTGTTCAGATGTATTATAGCACGGTGGCTCAGTGGTTAGCACTGCAGTCTTGCAGTGCTGGCGTCCTGGGTTCAAATCCCACTAAGGACAACATCTGCAAGGAGTTTGTATGTTCTCCCCGTGTTTCTGTGGGTTTCCTCAACAGTTTCTGGTTTCCTCGCAGACTCTAAAGACATACTGATAGGGAATTTAAATTGTGATTCCCGATGGGGACAGTGATGATAATGTGTGGCATGTGCTGGGTAAGATCATGGCGCTGTATAAGAAGAGAATAAATAATAATATTTATACCCTGAAAATGAAACTAACCCCAAAAATAATCCCTAGCATGATTTTTTAGGATTTTGGGAGTATGATTAAGATATAAACCCTACTTCAAAATTAAGCTCTAGTAGTAAAAAGTGTCCAGACAGCTACTGGTATACATGTCAATGGAATACAGCAGGAAAGAGACAGTAGACCCTTCATCAAGGAAAACGGATACCCCCAAATAAAGCAGACATCCCCAAAACAATCACATACAAATGACTCTACCATTATAAGGGATGGCTAGTGCCAGGCTCCTCACACAGTTTGGGTAGTACCGCTAGCATCAATCTACTTCCGAGCCCAAGTGTTGTGGCTGTTCCCAGTCACCAGGGGAAGCCAATTGCTACACCGTAGTGGAACAACAAGGGTCCTGGCTGTGATGCTGATCTGCGTATGAGAGCCCATCCACCATCGGCCCTTGCCAGCTCTCACTGTTTTAGGTCTAAGGGGGACTGATGAGTGTTATTCTTTTGGGAGTGCCTGCTTTCCTTGATGAAGGGTCTACTGTATCTGTCCTGCTGTATTCTATTTACATTTTTACATTGACCATAACAATAATTCAGCAAGAAGAGAGGTGCTTTACATATCAAAAAGAATTTGAAAAATACCTATTCATAAATGATGTATAGCCATGCATAAATTAAGTACCATGTGTTAAAAGATGCACTTTTCCTCCCAAAAATTTGGGACGAAAATGAGGGGTCCGTCTTATAATCCAAATTTAGCTTACCAGGAGGTGGTGGAGAATAATGGTGTCAGGAACCAGGGACAATGGTGCAGGCTGTGTGCTACGAGCGCTGTGCTTCTGGGGCTGTGTGGCGGGCGGCGCTGCTCTGTGTGGCGGGCGTTGAGACAGGGCCATCCTGAAGATGTCGACGGTGCAGGTTTCAAATAATGGCGCCCGGAGTCAGTGCTTGCGCAAATTGAGTTCTTAGCTCAAGATCTCATCTGCGCATGCGCTGCCTCCGACCCATTGATGACCCAGCCACTTAAGGAGGTGGCTTGTGCGCAGATGAAATCTCGGCTTGTCATCGAGCCGATAACTCAATCTGCGCACGCACCGAATCTCTGCCAATTTCTTTGAAACCTGCACCGCTGACAGTTCCTGGATGTTTTCTCTACCTCGCAGCATTGCCGTGCATCAGGCGTACCTGCCGCATCCCCTGCAGCATCGCCTTGCTCCACGACCTCCCCTGCTTCCTGTTAACCCCCCGTTCCACCAGCGCTTCCACCCCCATCCTCGGTAAGACACCACCGGATTAAAAGACGGACCCCTTTTTTTTTTTTCTAAATTTGTGGTGCGTCTCATAAAACTAAAAATACAGTACATCTTTATTACATGTATCAAATATCTCAAAAGGTTAAAAACAAGAGGTGCACTAAATAAAGTGATAATTATATATTTTTTGTAATTTTTAGAATTTATTCATGGTTATACACTATTTGTGAATAGGTCTTTTTTTCCTTTTTTTTGGACACTTTTTTTATTTTTATTCATGAATACTGTTTACTATAGATTGTTGTGCATGGAAATAGGATCTCAATAAATTCATGCTGGAATTCAGGATTTGGAGAGTTATGATGATGTTCCAGAATGTAATTATTATATTTGAATAAATGTTATTTTTTTAAATTATTTTTATTTTTTTTATTCAAGAATAAATGTAAATTGTTGTTCATAGAAAAAAATAAGACATCCCCTAAAAATAAGCACTAGCCCATCTTTCGATGCAATAAATAATATAAGACCCCCTTCTTGTCGGGAAAACATGGTAGTATAGCATTTTTTTTTTTACAGAACCAAATTAGCTCCACTTTATTGAAGAACTCCAATTTTCAGCATTGTGGCAAGCAAGATGTCATCCGAACCACTTGCTTGCAATAGGATGGCATTCCACAGTGTGCTACAAAGACAAATATAGTGACAATGTTACATCTGATATCAGGGCTTAAAGGATTGCTCGGTGAATCATTTGGTTACATCTACTACATAAAAGCAGCGCATACAGATACGTGACCTCCAGATGACTCCTGTTTAATAAGATATTAAAGAGCTTTCGTCTTGAGAGCCCTGCCCAAATGTTTCCCAGTTGTTTTGCGAATATAACACAACATCTTCAAACCAGAAACCGGTCGAGCAGGTTGTGTGGATATATCAAAGGTGCAAACAGCCGATAATTGATGTGGTCAGGTATCCCTGCTGGAATAAAGTTACACAGTGGCTTACGGTAGCTATCATTACTATTGTGAGTTGACTATGGAAGGACCGCATTGCATGTCATGACCCGTTAACTGAATGTTTGCAACAGAGAAAGTCTAATTATTGAGTTATAGTGATGCCCAAAAGGATCTCAATAGGAACTAAAATCATGGTCCAGATCATGAGAAGACTCCTCGGATCTCAAACATTTCATAGGGCATCACTTAGCTCCAGTACTCACCACTAGAGATGAGTTGACCCATGAAAGTTCGGTTCCGTGAGTTCAGCCCAACTTTAAATTAAGATCGGTTTTGGACCCGAACTTGACCTGAACCCAGATGGAAGTCACTAATTGCCATGTGTATAGGGAAGGCTCAGGGCTAGCTCTTACCTTACAATCTGGACCATGCACTTTAAATGTAGTCCTTCCTTTGGGCACATTTAGTGTTAATTCCTTCTCTGGTACAGCAGCAGAGTTGCTCATCTGGCAGCAGTTAATCTACTTCCAGCTGTAATTTAAGCCCTCTGCTTCCTGGACCTGGTGCTGGTTATTCTATTCAGTCTGGAGCTAGCCTGGGAGCAGAGAACATGTGGTTGTTGCTGCTGTTGCTGCCTGCTGCGGTTTGTTCCAAGTTGTTTTTTTTTTGTACTACCTCCTGTCCTGGTTATCCCTCTCCCTGTATATCCTTGGTTGTTCCCCGGTATAGGTTTTAGGTGTGTATTACGTTTTATTTTACCCCTGTATGTAGTTCATTGTTGTAGGGGTTTTGGTGATCTCTGTCCTGGTCAGTCACCTGGGTGGTTGACAAGGTGGGGACTTGTCATCAGGGTCCTGACAGGAGTTAGGATTTCCCTACCTTCACGGGTACCTCCATGTCTAAGGGTGAGCTCAGGAGCCCCAGCATTACAGTCTACATAGGTTACCCTATCTTTCCTGATCATCCATTACATCCGATCCCTGACACTAATTGGGCAGTTTGGGTTTCTTCCCACATACAGCCAGCCATAAACAGATCACATCCGGGGGTGGATGGGTGAGGTTTTTCCATTTTTGGTGGGGGCACACTACATCCGATCACACTGTTGTTACCCCCGATCACACTGTTGTTACCCCCAGTGTGAGCCATTCAAACACTACCAGCGATTCGCACTGGCCTGAGAACCAAGTGTACCCAAGCACAGCGATGCTCGCTCGAGCGGTTATCAAACGCAAAGAACCCAAACTCCGAACCTGAAGTCTTGTTTTTTTGTGTGAAGTCTGTGTTTGGTACGAACTCTGAACACTGAACCTCGGGTTCACTCATCTCTACCCACCACACATCCACAGGTTATTTGTCTATGTATTCACACCCCCAGAGTTTGGGAAGTTTTCGTTGGCCATTATTTACTTCCAGATATGGATGTGTATGAAGAGCTTGTAGGGCTGGAGATGTATGTGACCCATCTGCAGGAGAATTTCACAGTAATTTTCTGACTTCACACCTTATATTTTTTTACTAGTTTTAGTAAAATGAAATTAATCACTTAGCATAGATACAGTGGGAGTTGTCAACTAAGACCAAGACTGAAATGAGGTAATTTTCTAATGTGGGAAGGTTCTGAAATAGTAAAAATTCTGTTTTTCGGCTGTTTATACAAATGTGCTCCAACTCATTTACCTTAGTAATTTTCCTTATGCGTGTCAATATTTAGTGATGAAAAGAACTTTGCAAATCATACAATGTAGGACCAATCGGAGAACTATCAAGAAGAGCAATTCATATGAACATAGTCATTGCACATTGGGGCCACCACATCAAGGGTTTACGTCAGAAAACTGGTGTAAAACACTTTGAGAAGCCACAAAATGTGGGGAAAATGGTATTAATGGGGTTGTACAACACCTGGACAAATCCAGAAACCAAAACCAAATCTGGCGCTGTTCCAGCGATGTTGGTGCCAGGTCTGCCGGGGTAGTAGATATTTTATGATATCTTTTCATGGAACAACACTGAAGATATGACACTTTGATATAATATATAGTAGTCAGTGCACAGCTTGTATAACCGTGTAAATTTGGTGCCCTCTAAATAACACACATCAATTACAGTCTAAACCGCTGGCAACAAAAGTGAGTACACCCCAAAGTAAAAATGGACAAATTGTGCTCAAGGTATCAATATTTTGTGTGGCCACCATTAGTTTCAAGCACTGCCTGAACTCTCTTAAGGCCGCTTTACACGCTACGACATAGCTCAAACGATCTCGTTGGGGTCACGGAATTTGTGACGCACATCCGGCCGCGTTAGCGATGTCGTTGCGTGTGACACCTATGAGCGATTTTGAATTGTCGCAAAAACGTGCAAAATCGCTAATCGGTGACATGCCCACCTATTCCCAATTATCGTTGCTGCTGCGTGTGCGATGTAGTTCGGCGTTCCTGCGGCAGAACACATCACTATGTATGACACCGCAGGAACAAGGAACCTCACCTTACCTGCGGCCGCTGGCAATGCGGAAGGAAGGAGGTGGGCGGGATGTTACGTCCCGCTCATCTCTGCCCCTCCGCTTCTATTGGGCGCCCTCTTAGTGACGTCGCTGTGACGCCGAACCAACCGCCCCCTTAGAAAGGAGGCGGTTCTCCGGTCACAGCGACGTCGCTACGCAGGTAAGTAGTGTGACGGGTCTGAGCGATGTTGTGCGCCACGGGCAGCGATTTGCCCGTGTCGCACAACCAATGGGGGTGGGTACGCACGCTAGCGATATCGGTAACGATATCGCAGCATGTAAAGCGGCCTTTAATCATAATCATAGAGTTCACTAAATTTTTAATTTAATCTTTAATCATAGAGTTCACTAGAGTTTCACAGGAGCCGCTGTATCCTTTTCCATCCTACATGATGACATCACAGAGCTGGTGGATGTTAGAGACCTTGTGCGTCTCAACCTTCCATTTAAGGAGGCCCCACAGATGCTGAATAGGGTTTAGGTCTGGAGACATGATTGGCAAGTCCAGCGCCTTTACCCCCAGTTTCTTTGCCAAGATAGTGGTCATCCTGGAGGTGTGTTTGGTGTTGTTACCATGTTACTATGTTGGAATAGGAAGAGAAGGGATCGTGCGTCGCTTCAGTATGTCACAGTACATGTTAGCATTCATGATTCCCTCAATGAATTGTAGCTCAAACCATGACACTTGCACCACCATGCTTGACTGTAGTCAGGACACAGTTGTCTTTGTACGCCTCACCGGGTTGACTACTTTACATTGTATCAAAGTGTCATATCCTCAGTGTTGTCCCATGAAAAGATAGAATAAAATATTTAAAGAAATGTGAGGGGGTATACTCACTTTTATGACATATATTATATATATATATATATATATATATATATATTATTATTATTATATAAAAGATGTATGTATGTGTGTGTAGATAGATGTGTGTGTGTGTGTGTTTCTCTCTCTTTCTTTCTCTCTCTCTCTCTATCTATATATATATATATATATATATATGTGTGTGTGTGTAGCTATAGATATATAGATATACATATATATATATATATATATATATATGTATATATACACACATACCTATGTGTATATATATGCATATGTGTATATACATATAATATATACATTATTTTTTTTTTATATATATATATATATATATATATATATATATATATTTATTTATATATACATAGTATATTACCTATAGGGTACTACTGTGAAGGACATATGTATGATCTTGCCACGAAACAAAAATTTCCTGAAAATAACCTTTTCTTAATACAGTGATTTTGATTGAGAAAGAAATGATGTCTCTTGAGAGTTTTACAATTTGCAAATGTAAAATTGTCCTCCTCCGTCTTTCCTAGACCCATGGCCGGAGTCCAGATTACTTACTGTAATAGATGTGTGACCTTTGCTGAAGCCTTGCATTGGATTTTCATAAATTCAGCTGGAAAAACTCCTAAAGCCTGTGTTCTCCCCACACCTTTATTTAATTTCAGAGCAGTGTCTGAAACGCGTTTCTACGTAGATGAATTGCAGCCGGAGCCGCAGCCACTTCAGCCGGGGGAAAAAATACATTTCCCAAGTATTAATATGAAAACATAACTATTGATATGTGAAATGACGAGGCGAATATTAGTTTGCTTTCTTCGTATTGATTAAACCATGTCTCAGCTTCAAACAGGCTGGTATGAAAAGAAGCCGCAATCATTTAAGTAGAAGCTTTGTCGTCAGAGAAGAATGCTAAACCACCCACTGCTCCTAGGGGTTTTTTTCCTCCTTATCCCTCTCTCTAATGTTAATCTTAAATTATAAAAGAAAATAAAAGGAAATGACAGCTGTATCTGGATAGATTATTTTCTTTATAACATATGACTGTGCTGTGGTTGTATTAGTCACTTCATAGGTCGGATTTGCAATTTGTGAATCTTAATACCAGCTTTTTGATACAAACTTCAAACATGACATTATCCTTTCTGGAAAAAAACAAAAAACTGATCACTTTGCAGAAGTTATTCGAGCACACAGAGAATACTTTATCAAGGCCGGCTTGTAATATACATTAAGAATGTGGTAGATGAAATATGAATTCTTTAAATGATTTAGTTCGTAACAATGACCCAATAATCCAGATTTTTTTTGTTATTTAATTCTTCTAAATTGCTGAGTATGTGTTCCTGGAAATGTACAGTAATGATGAGATATTTGCATTATTCACAAAAAGAGAAGAGATGTACAACCTGCAAATACTAATACTAATAGTGCTGGAGGGTGCTATAATAGCAAGCAATAACTTAGAAACTTCTATATTTGCATTATTTACAAAAAGAGAAGGAATGCACATCCTGTAAATAATAATACTAATAGTGCTGGAGGGAGCTATAATACCAAGCAATAATATAGAAACTTCTATATTTGCATTATTTGCAAAAAGAGAAGGGATGCACAGCCTGCAAATACTAATACTAATAGTGCTGGAGGGTGCTATAATACCAAGCAATAATATAGAAACTTCTATATTTGCATTATTTGCAAAAAGAGAAGGGATGCACAGCCTGCAAATACTAATACTAATAGTGCTGGAGGGAGCTTTAATACCAAGCAATAATATAGACACTTCTATATTTGCATTATTTACAAAAAGAGAAGGGATGCACATCCTGCAAATACTAATACTAATAGTGCTGGAGGGTGCTATAATAGCAAGCAATAATATAGAAACTTCTATATTTGCATTATTTACAAAAAGAGAAGAGATGAACATCCTGCAAATATTAATGCTAATAGTGCTGGAGGGTGCTATAATACTAATAGTGCTGGAGGGTGCTATAATACCAAGCAATAATATAGAAGCTTCTAAATTTGCATTATTTACAAAAAGGGAAGGGATACATACCCTGCAAATAATAATACTAATAGTGCTGGAGGGTGCTATAATACCAAGCAATAATATAGAAAGTTCTATATTTGCATTATTTACAAAAAGAGAAGGGATACACATCCTGCAAATAATAATACTAATAGTGCTGGAGGGTGCTATAATACCAAGCAATAATAAAGAAGCTTTTATATTTGCATTATTCTTCTATGTGAAGGATTAATTATTACGAATTGCTGATAATCTTGTAGCTATCTGGACTGAATAAAGGATTGTCATCATCTCATGAGATTGAAGGTGCCTTATACATTTTCTAGCAGAGTCTTCACCATTGAAATAGGATTATACTTTATGTATAATAAGAAAAATAACAGTAAAAAGTAAAATATACATTTTTTTTTCAGTCTATATTAATTGTGCAGTAGAATAATTGACAAATGAACAAAGCAACAAGATTTGAAAAAAAAAATAAATAAAAAATGCTTTGGTTCTTTGTCACCATCTGCTGGTCATGGCTAATACTGCAAGGGTTAAATGACTAATTTTTAGGAAAGTATATTAGATAGAAATAAAATGAAATAATAAGAAAAGTTGCTGCCACATTTCAGGTTTAAATTTGTTTTCAAGCGCAGAATATCTTAAAAAAAAAATGTAATTAATTTATTTAAATTATCAGCTAATTTATGACCATAAACTAGATGAAAGGAGAGCTGAGCCTTCATAAATCACCGGAAAAGCTCAGTAAAAGACAGATAGGACTTAAAATTTCTCCAAAGGAAGAGCTCACTGATGAATTCTCAGTTGCCTCATTCTGCAGTAGACAGTACAATCCAGAGGCTGGAGGTGTCCATATCCATTAAGAGTAACGTATTCCTCGGCAATGTGCACAATATACATTACAAATGTGATTATACTGAATTTGCATTGTTCAATCCAGAAGAAAGCACGTGTCTGACATCTGTAGGATCAGGGTCACCCAGGCCTAAAAATGTCCTTTTTTCCATCTGTATGAGAATAGATAAGTCTGCTGTGCTAATGTATATTCAATAATCCTGCATAATATGACGACATATCCTGAGATGTATAGGGCAAGATGTTACACACAAACAATAGATGTCTCCGCATTTGCCATCCATCAGCCGTATGTCACTTGTAGACTTCTATGTTTAAGTGAAATGTGTGTACTGGATGTCTAAGCTGTACAGTCAGACACCAGCCCACCATCACGAATAGACTCCCGTGTTAAAAAAAACCTCCTCCATACTGGATACATTTATTCTTAAATATGTGTCCTCCCTTACCTTACTTATTTGAAGAGAGAGTTTGTGACAATGGTAAATTGTGTACTAGTATCTCAAAGGAGACATTACAGCAGTATGTAGTGGTGTCTCACAGGGGACATTCCAGCAGTATCTAGCAGTGTCTCACAGGGGACATTCCAGCAGTATCTAGCAGTGTCTCACAGGGGACATTCCAGCAGTATGTAGCAGTATCTCACAGTGGACATTCCAGCAGTATGTAGCGGTGTCTCACAGGGGACATTCCAGCAGTATCTAGCAGTGTCTCACAGGGGACATTCCAGCAGTATGTAGCAGTATCTCACAGTGGACATTCCAGCAGTATGTAGCAGTGTCTCACAGGGGACATTCCAGCAGTATGTAGCAGTGTCTCACAGGGGACATTCCAGCAGTATCTAGCAGTATCTCACAGGGGACATTCCAGCAGTATGTAGCAGTGTCTCACAGGGGACATTCCAGCAGTATCTAGCAGTGTCTCACAGGGGACATTCCAGCAGTATCTAGCAGTGTCTCACAGGGGACATTCCAGCAGTATCTAGCAGTGTCTCACAGGGGACATTCCAGCAGTATGTAGCGGTGTCTCACAGGGGACATTCCAGCAGTATGTAGCGGTGTCTCACAGGGGACATTCCAGCAGTATGTAGCGGTGTCTCACAGGGGACATTCCAGCAGTATGTAGCGGTGTCTCACAGGGGACATTCCAGCAGTATGTAGCAGGTCTCACAGGGGACATTCCAGCAGTATGTAGCAGGTCTCACGGGATATTCCAGCATTATCTAGCAGTGTCTCAGGGGGACATTCCAGCAGTATGTAGCAGTGTCTCACAGGGGACATTCCAGCAGTATCTAGCAGTGTCTCACAGGGGACATTCCAGCAGTATGTAGCGGTGTCTCACAGGGGACATTCCAGCAGTATGTAGCGGTGTCTCACAGGGGACATTCCAGCAGTATGTAGCGGTGTCTCACAGGGGACATTCCAGCAGTATGTAGCGGTGTCTCACAGGGGACATTCCAGCAGTATGTAGCAGGTCTCACAGGGGACATTCCAGCAGTATGTAGCAGGTCTCACGGGATATTCCAGCATTATCTAGCAGTGTCTCAGGGGGACATTCCAGCAGTATGTAGCAGTGTCTCACAGGGGACATTCCAGCAGTATCTAGGAGTGTCTCACAGGGGACATTCCAGCAGTATCTACCAGTGTCTCACAGGGAATATTCCAGCAGTATGTAGTGGTGTCTCACAGGGGACATTCCAGCAGTATGTAGCAGGTCTCATAGGGGACATTCCAGCAGTATGTAGCAGGTCTCACAGGGGATATTCCAGCTGTATGTAGCAGTGTCTCACAGGGGATATTCCAGCTGTATGTAGCAGTGTCTCACAAGAGGCATTCCAGCAGTGTGTAGTCGGGTCTCACATGGGACATCCCAGCAGTGTGTAACAGTGTCTAGCAGGGGACATTCCAGCAGTGTGTAGCAGTGTCTGACAGGGGACATTCCAGCAGTGTGTAACAGTGTCTAGCAGGGGACATTCCAGCAGTGTGTAACAGTGTCTCACAGGGGACATTCCAGCAGTGTGTAGCAGTGTCTCATAGGGGACATTCCAGCAGTATATAGTGGTGTCTCACAGGAGATATTCCAGCAGTATATAGCGGTGTCTCACAGGGAACATTCCAGCAGTATGTAGCAGGTCTCACAGGGGACATTCCAGCAGTATGTAGCAGGTCTCACAGGGGACATTCCAGCAGTATGTAGTGGTATCTCACAGGGGATATTCCAGCAGTATGTAGTAGGTCTTCCAGGGGACATTCCAGCAGTATTTAGCAGTGTCTCACAGGGGACATTCCAGCAGTATCTAGCAGTGTCTCACAGGGGATATTCCAGCAGTATCTAGCAGTGTCTCACAGGGGACATTCCAGCAGTATGTAGCAGTGTCTTGCAGGGGACATTCCAGTAGTATGTAGTGGTGTTTTGCACAGGGCGGCATCCGGCAGTGTGTAGCCAGTGTCTTGCAGGGGACATTACAGCAGTATGTCGCGGTGTCTTGCAGAGGGCGGCATTTAGCAGTATGTTGCAGTGTCTCGCAAGGCACATTCCAGCAGTATGTAGCAGTGTCTCACAGGGGACATTCCAGCAGTATCTAGCAGTGTCTCACAGGGGACATTCCAGCAGTATCTAGCAGTGTCTCACAGGGGACATTCCAGCAGTATCTAGCAGTGTCTCACAGGGGACATTCCAGCAGTATGTAGCGGTGTCTCACAGGGGACATTCCAGCAGTATGTAGCGGTGTCTCACAGGGGACATTCCAGCAGTATGTAGCGGTGTCTCACAGGGGACATTCCAGCAGTATGTAGCGGTGTCTCACAGGGGACATTCCAGCAGTATGTATCGGTGTCTCACAGGGGACATTCCAGCAGTATGTAGCAGGTCTCACAGGGGACATTCCAGCAGTATGTAGCAGGTCTCATGGGATATTCCAGCATTATCTAGCAGTGTCTCAGGGGGACATTCCAGCAGTATGTAGCAGTGTCTCACAGGGGACATTCCAGCAGTATGTAGCAGTGTCTCACAGGGGACATTCCAGCAGTATGTAGCAGTGTCTCACAGGGGACATTCCAGCAGTATGTAGCAGGTCTCACAGGGGACATTCCAGCAGTATGTAGCAGGTCTCACAGGGGATATTCCAGCATTATCTAGCAGTGTCTCAGGGGGACATTCCAGCAGTATGTAGCAGTGTCTCACAGGGGACATTCCAGCAGTATCTAGCAGTGTCTCACAGGGGACAATCCAGCAGTATGTAGCGGTGTCTCACAGGGGACATTCCAGCAGTATGTAGCGGTGTCTCACAGGGGACATTCCAGCAGTATGTAGCGGTGTCTCACAGGGGACATTCCAGCAGTATGTAGCGGTGTCTCACAGGGGACATTCCAGCAGTATGTAGCGGTGTCTCACAGGGGACATTCCAGCAGTATGTAGCAGGTCTCACAGGGGACATTCCAGCAGTATGTAGCAGGTCTCACAGGGGATATTCCAGCATTATCTAGCAGTGTCTCAGGGGGACATTCCAGCAGTATGTAGCAGTGTCTCACAGGGGACATTCCAGCAGTATGTAGCAGTGTCTCACAGGGGACATTCCAGCAGTATCTACCAGTGTCTCACAGGGAATATTCCAGCAGTATGTAGTGGTGTCTCACAGGGGACATTCCAGCAGTATGTAGCAGTGTCTCTTAGAGGACATTCCAGCAGTATTTAGTGGTGTCCCTCAGGACACAGTCAAGCAGTGTGTAGCGGTGTCTCACAGGGAACATTGCAGCAGTGTGTGGCAGTATTTCACAGGGGACATTTCATCAATACATTAGTGTCTCGCAGGTGACATTTCAGCAGTGTATAGTAGTGTTTATTAGAGGATATTCCATAACTATAACGGTGTCCTAGCAGGTGACATTCCAGCAGTATGTAGCAGTGTCTCAAAGTCAACATTTCATCAGTTTGTAGCGGTGTCCTAGCAGGTGACATTTCATCAGTCTGTAGCGGTATTTCACAGTCGACATTCCAGCAGTGTGTAGTCGGGTCTCATATGGGACACCCTAGCAGTGTGTAGCAGTGTCTGACAGGGGACATTGCAGCAGTGTATGGCAGTATTTCACAGGGGATATTTCAGCAATATGTTAGTGTCTCGCAGGTGACATTTCAGCAGTGTATAGCAGTGTCTATTAGAGGACACTACATCACTATAGCGGTGTCCTAGCAGGTGACATTCCAGCAGTATGTAGCAGTGTCTCACAGTCAACATTTCATCAGTCTGTAGCGGTATCTCACAGTCGACATTCCAGCAGTGTGTAGCGGTATCTCACAGGAGACATTCCAGCAGTCTGTAGCAGTGTCTCACAGTCAACATTTCATCAGTTTGTAGCGGTGTCCTAGCAGGTGACATTTCATCAGTCTGTAGCGGTATCTCATAGTCGACATTCCAGCAGTGTGTAGCGGTATCTCACTGTCGACATTCCAGCAGTCTGTAGCAGTGTCTCACAGTCGACATTCCAGCAGTGTGTAGCGGTGCCTCACAGGAGACATTCCAGCAGTCTGTAGTTGTACCTCACAGAAGACATTCCAGCAGTATGTAGCAGTGTCTCACAGTCAACATTTCATCAGTCTGTAGCGGTATCTCACAGTCAACATTCCAGCAGTGTGTAGCGGTATCTCAGTCGACATTCCAGCAGTCTGTAGCAGTGTCTCACAGTCAACATTTCATCAGTCTGTAGCGGTATCTCACAGTCAACATTCCAGAAGTGTGTAGCGGTATCTCAGTCGACATTCCAGCAGTCTGTAGCAGTGTCTCACAGTCGACATTCCAGCAGTCTGTAGCAGTGTCTCACAGTCAACATTTCATCAGTTTGTAGCGGTGTCCTAGCAGGTGACATTTCATCATTCTGTAGCGGTATCTCACAGTCGACATTCCAGCAGTGTGTAGCTGTCTGTTGCATGGGACATTCCAAAAGTATGAAGAGCATTTCTTTTGTTGGCAGCATTTAAAGCGTAATACTAATATGTCATCAGATATCAGCACCACTGCTAAAAGAGGCCATAAACCATTCTACAGGTCTCTTTATTTTGACACTTCATCGATTTCATACTTAATACGTAGCTTGAAATAACAGGTGTAGATGTGGACATAGCGAGGCAATGTGCGTCTCTTAAGTTCCAACCAAGAAGTTTGAGGGCAGGGATCCAAAATGTAACACTCGAATGTTTACGCTGGCCGGCACTGCGTTACTGCGCTCTCCTTCCTGCAGTCACACTCTGCTGAAAAGAACTATATTGTCTTTATTATGAGTCTGGTTTAATCTTGTGTCAGAAAAACTTGGGTTTGGGTCAATGGCGGCATCTTGGCATTCACCTCTACTTAAGAACTATATGCAAGTAAAAGACAAGAATTTCCTTAAAGTGATATTGTGAGTTTAACTTTTAGCTTTTATCAGGGACTAGTGCACTTTCACAGCTTCTT
The DNA here is from genome assembly GCF_048569485.1 of Anomaloglossus baeobatrachus. Classification (NCBI taxonomy): domain Eukaryota; kingdom Metazoa; phylum Chordata; class Amphibia; order Anura; family Aromobatidae; genus Anomaloglossus; species Anomaloglossus baeobatrachus. The sequence goes on along the minus strand of NC_134357.1, from coordinate 86,359,638 downwards.
AGAAATTATATAACACGTTTTCAAACCCATTTCAGCATTTGATGACGGCCTTGTTTGTATAATGGTACATATACAGTGTGTCCACCCATATCCTGCCCACCGCCATTAACATGAAACGGCAGCAGCTATAGGCATAGAAGTGGTGTCTAGGTATAGTAAAGTAGCCATGCGCTACGCAATGAAACCACCTATAGCGCCACCTGGTGGAAAACAACGGAGTTAGCATTTTTATCTCGAAAATGGAATGAGATAGAGAAAAAAAGTGAATTACAAAGTTGTAAGACATCATCAATTCAATATGAATCGACACCTTGCATACAGAAATGCTATGATTAGAACGTGCAAAACTCACAAGACTGCGGACGTGAAGCGATACCTCATGGAGACCTTCCTACAAGTCATTGGGTATGGTGGCTGTGTGGCGTGGCCTCCACGATCACCTGACCTGACTCCATTGGACTTCTTTCTGTGAGGTCACATCAAACAGCAGGTGTATGCGACCCCTCCACCAACATTGCAGGACCTACGACGACGTATCACAGATGCTTGTGCAAACGTGTCACCTACCATATTGCACAATGTGCAGCAAGATACAGTATGCTGTCCAGAGTCCAGATGTGCATTGCAGCTGACGGGGGCCACTTTGAGCTTCAAAGTTAAATGTGCGCCATATGTGTGACCAGCATTCAATGTTTTGGGGGGTCATGGGTTTCACATCATAGCATTTCTGTATGCAAGGTGTCGATTCGCATTGAATTGATGTTGCCCTACAATTTTCTTTATTCACTTATTTTCTCTATCGCGTTCCGTTTTCAAGATAAAAACGCTATCTCCGTTGTTCTCCACCAGGTGGCGCTATAGGTGGTGTCATTGCGTAGCGCATGGCTACTTTACTATACCTAGACACCACTTCTATGCCTATAGCTGCCGCCGTTCTCAAGTTAAAGGCGGTGGACAGGATATGGGTGGACACACTGTGTGTATATATATATATATATATATATATATATACTAAAGCTGCTATACTGTATTCCCATCCTATTATTCTGCCTTTACAGCAGTCACAGCCTATTATTTCATGCATGGCTGGATAAATATAGCCCTCATTAGTGGGTGGACGGGGAGGGGGGCTCAGTTTACTTTACAATGACCTCTGCTGATTCTTTAGTGTTGCAACTTGAAAATACCAGAAATCCATTTAGAATAGCTCTTGTGCTGTTAAGAGCAGGCAGAAAATACAACCTCGCTCATAATCAAATGATAAGATCACATCCTGTGGGCATTTGTGTTGTACTATTACCAGGATGGCTGGGAGGGAAAACTTTCAGAGAAAATTGCAAAGACCTTTTTCAAACAGCAATTGTTCATATGGTTTTAGAATTGCATGTAATCCCCCGAGCGGAGAAGTAAATATGTATGTGCTTTATCATTAATGGAACGGTATAATGTATTAATTTGAGAATGGACAAAGCAAAGAAATTGGAGTTATGACATTTAGAGATGTAGTCCGATGCAATTACCTTTTATTTATTGGAAAATGTTCTATATTTGTACACTATATATTAGAGGAAATTAGTGAAGCTAAATTTTAGATCAATTTACAAAACAAAATTGGTATGCATGCCTTGTACCACATTTAGTTTGTTTTGGGTTTTTTTAGATAATTTTTGTGCCACAGTTTAGAGGAAAACTAGTAAAATAAAGGCAAAGAGTAAAGGGGGTGTTACACGCAGCGATATCGCTGGTGAAAGCACCCGCCCCCGTCGTTTGTGTGTCACAGGCAAATCGCTGCCCGTGGCGCACAATATTGTTAGGAGCTGTCACACTACTTACCTGCCTAGCGACGTCGCTGTGTCTGGCGAACCGCCTCCTTTCTAAGGGGGCAGTTAATTCGGCGTCACTGAGCGGCCGCCCAATAGAAGTGGAGGAGCGGAGATGAGCGGCCGTAACATCCCGCCCACCTCCTTCCTTCCTCATTGCCGGCGGCCGCAGGTCGCTCCCGGGGTGTCACACGTAGCGATGTGTGCTGCCTCGGGAACGACAAACAACCTGCATGCTCAACAATCAACGATTTTTTTGAAAAGGAACGACGTGTCAACAATAAGGTGAGTATTTTCCATCGTTAATGGTCGTTCCTTACTGTCACACGCAACAACGTCGCTAACGATGCCGGATATGCGTCACGGAATCCGTGACCACGGCAATATATCGTTAGATACGTCGTTGCGTGTAACAGGGCCTTAAGCCAACCAGCCTATAAAGAAAACCTGTCAGGTCCAATATACGTTCTGACCTACAAGCAGTGTGATGTGTGGCCTAGTAACCCCTTCCTACCCATCCCTGTGTTGTAATAGTGTGTAATATGAATGTATAAAAAAATTTTTATTACTTACATGTTCCCTATGTAAATGATCAGAGGCGCTAGTCCCCGTGGGCGTTTGCTTGCTTTCTGTGGTATCACACACATGTGGGCATGATACCATGGATTTACATAAGCGATGTCACCGTCAGCTCCTGGAGATCCCGCATGTACGCACTTACCATTACCGCAACCCTGTTATCCGGGTGCTTGCTTGTCGGCTTCAGATGCGCACTGTGCATGATCAGAAGACTCCTGCGGTTCTGAGCGCGTCTGAAGCCGAGAAGTAAGCACCTAAATAACAAGGCTGCAGGAAAGGTAAGTGCGCACTTGCAAGATATCAAGGAGCTGACGGTGACGTCGCTCATGTAAATCCATGGTATCACGCCCACAGGGGTGTGATTCCATGGAAAACATGCAAGTGCCCACGGGGTGAAGCAACGCCCAGGGAACTAGACCCTCTGATCATTTACATAGGGAACATGTAAGTAATAAAACATTTTTTTATACATTCATATTGCACAATATTACAACTCAGGGATGGGTATGAAGGGGTTACTAGGCCACACCACAGCCAGCCACATCCTTACACAACTGGCCCGTTTTTTAATACAGCCATCTGAACTCGGCCTAAGCGCTCATTTAGACGTCTGTTGTTTTTTTTTAAATACCGTGTTTCCCTGAAAATAAGGCAGGGTATTATATTATTTTTTGCTCTGAAAGATGCGCTAGGGCTTATAGGGAATGTCTTATATTTTACCATGAACATATACATTTCTTCTTAAGCAAAAAATAAACAATTGTCCAAATATAATCCTGTCATCAGATTCTGGAACATCAGCAGTTTGTGTTAATCCTATTACTGGTACAGATGCACATTTTCTTATCTGAGCTGCTTTTCTCGTGGTGCAGAACCCGTTTTATAGTGGTGGGTACATATCATATTTACAAAGGTTTAAATTACCTGGTTAAATTTATTATTCTCGTTGTACTGGTAATTTTATCAAAAGAAAGCAGACACCCTCTAAAAGAATCGCAGTTACCAGACCCCAAACAATCAGAGTTGGCAAATGAATGGGCTCTCACATACAAATCTGCGTTGCTGTCAGGTCCCTCTGTATTCTGCAGCGGTTGGCTCCCTCTTGTGACTGGAAGCAGTATCACTCGCGAGGAGTGATACTGGTACCTGACCTGTTAATGAGAGCTACAGTGCATGTACAATCTCTGTGTGAGAGCCTATACGTCATCGATATTTGCCAACTGTAATTGTTTGGGGTCTGATAAATGCAATTATTTTTATTTTTTGGAGGAAGGGGGTACCTGCTTTTTTTTGGTGGCATCTGCTTTCTTTTGGTGGTGCCTGCTTTCTTAAATGAAGAGTCCTGTTGTATTCTTTAACTTGTTAAGCTGCTTAGACACTTTCTTATGGAATTGCAACTAGGGCTTATTTTTGGAGTAGTGCTTATATTTCTAGCATACTGAAAAAAGCCCCCAAAATCCTACTAGGGCTTATTTTCGGTGTAGGTCTTATTTTAGGGGAAACAGGGTAGCACTTGTGCCTAGTATAGTCGATAGGGCTATTCACATATCCAACTTTTTTGTGGACTATGATGACATTCAAGTGCTGTACGGTTTTCACCAACTGCTAAATAAGAGAAGGTAGAGAAGCTTTATTTTATTTATTTGTTTTTTTAATTGAGAAAAACATATGAAACTCAGACCAAATTCTGATAAACATTTGATCGAACTCTGAACGAAATCAGAAATCAAACTGGGACCAAAAACAGGATGTCTGAATGAGCCCTTAGGGCGGCTTTGCATGTTGCGACATCGCAAGCCGATGCTGCGATGTCGCACGCGATAGTCCCTGCCCCCGTCGCAGGTACGATATCTTGTGATAGCTGGCGTAGCGAACATTATCGCTACGCCAGTTCACACGCACTCACCTGCCCTGCGACCGTCGCTCTGGCCGGCGACCCGCCTCCTTCCTAAGGGGGCGGGTCATGCGGCGTCATAGCGACGTCACACGGCAGGCGGCCAATAACGGCGGAGGGGCGGAGATGAGCAGGATGTAAACATCCCGCCCACCTCCTTCCTTCCGCATATCCTACGGAAGCCGCAGTGACGCCGGTAGGAGATGTTCCTCGCTCCTGCGGCTTCACACACAGCGATGTGTGCTGCTGCAGGAGAGAGGAACAACATCGGACCGTTGCGTCAGCGTAATTATGGATTACGCCGACGCTGCACCGATGATACGATTACGACGATTTTGCGCTCGTTAATCGTATCATCTAGGCTTTACACACTACGATGTCGCATGCGATGCCGGATGTGCGTCACTTTCAATTTGACCCCACCGACATCGCACCTGCGATGTCGTAGTGTGCAAAGCCCGCCTTAGGCCGCTTTCACATTGCGTTCTGTGGCCCCATCTGAACTCCCCACAAAATGGGTTTCGGACGCATACGCCGACGGAGCCATGGATTATTATGGTGTAGACGGAGTCACCGTGGTCTCCGTCGTACACCATTATCAGCATATACGCAGTCTACTGCGTCTTGGTGTCCATGTCCAGTAAACGTATATGCCCGAAAATGGCGCATGACAGAAGACACGGTGACTCCGTCTGCATCATTATAGTCTTTGGCCCCATCGGCGCATGCATCCAAAACCCATTTTGTGGGGGATTCAGACGGAAGCTCCAATGGGACCACTGAACACAGGTCAGAACGCAATGTGAAAGGGGCCTTACTCCACACTGAAAGTCAGACGAGCTCCGGAATGGAAGCCCTGTGTTTTCATTCAGTTTTACCTTAGTCATGGCTCTTTTTAGATACAAGAAACATTTAATTCCAGATTTCCAGTTCTTGGCTCTAGGCCTATGACCAGCTGTGTGAAATGTATTTCTGCTGCTGTCTCGCTGCCAACTGCTGAGCTCAGTGAAAAAAAAAAAGTAACTTGACATGAAAATGTTTCGTTCCTTCATAAACTCTTCCATGTTCCTCTGAATGTGGTGGTGGGGGGGACCCCAATTAGCCGTGAACTGAAGAACAAAGTCATGGAACAGTTATCTCAATGAGAAATGACTATAAAACATTAATGGCTTCGTGTATCGCATGCACATAGACTCCAAACCAACTTCCTCGCAGATTGGCAATAGAACATGGCCAGGACACATTATCGCCAGGTCACTAACTGCTGCCATTGTTTAATACAGAGGAGTTTTCAGCTGCTGAATACTTTTTGGCTGATGAAATACTTGCACTAAAATATTGAAAATGAATTCCAGGAGACAAAGAAGCACATTACGGGGAGTTATCCCATTAACTAATAATTAGGAGTGCAGAATCCACTTGCATTACAATGGATTTTAAATATTTAGGAAAAGATGTACATGGAGAAGCATTTCCTTGCGTGATGCCATAATTTAAAGCCATAATGAGCCCTAAAATGTTCTGCGCCGCTCAGTATGCCTCAGTGGTTGTGATTCTGTAATGTGGTTTGATCTTATTGTACATTAGCTCAGCTAGTTTGTTACTATAACATTTATTTTTTATGCTGAAAGCAAATTACTTAGTGTTTTTGGTGGAAGATATTATATTAGCTTATGGTTATAGTGGATCTGTCCCCATATTTCACAATACAAACTACATCCATTAAAAAGTAGTTCTCTAAAGGGTGCTTTACACGTTGCGACATCGCTAACGATACATCGTCGGGGTCACGGTGTTTGTGACGCACATCCGGCGTCGTTAGCGACATCGCAGCGTGTGACACCAAGGAGCGACGATCAACGATCGCAAAAACGGAGAAAATCGTTGATTGTTGACACGTCGCTCCTAATCATAATGTCGTTGGTGTTTCATTCCGCAGGTTGTTCGTCGTTCTTGCGGCACCACACATCGCTGTGTGTGACACCGCAGGAAAGACGAACATCATCCTACCTGCGTCCACCGGAAAGGAGGAAAGAAGGAGGTGGGCGGCATGTTCCGACCGCTCATCTCTTCCCCTCCTCTTCTATTGGGTGACCGTTTTGTGACGTCGCGGTGACACTGTACGCACCTCCCCCTTGAAGAAGGGATTGTTTGGCAGCCACAGTGACGTTGCTGAACAGGTATGTGCGTGTGACGCTGCCGTAGCAATATTGTTCGCTACGGCAGCGATCACCACCTGTCGCACGAACGACGTGGGCGGGTGCTATCGCTCGCGACATCGCTAGCAATCGCTAGCGTGTAAAGCACCCGTTAGACCTGACGAGATTGCTGTATTTAGTTTGATAATCTATGTCATAATGACAGTATAGTCCTTTAAAAATATTTAAGTCAAGCTTTGCTTGCTTAAACTGACTTACAGCTCCTCAGTGTCCCTCCTCCCTGCTGAGCACTCACCCTGCCCAGTAGAAGCTGCCGCTGTCGGTCAGGCTAAGTACAGACTGAATACACATTTATTACTCTTTATCTGGACTTATAACATGCAGATAGTTGTGATCACTTTGTGGCAGTGGAATGTAGGCAGAATGTCTGGAATATTTTTATTAAAGCTTTAAAAAAAATATTTTTGCAATGTTCTTCAGAGAAAAGTGGATGCTAGAATAAAGTTGTATACTTAAATTATACCCAACCCCCCTCTGTTTTTCTATTCTTCCTAACCTGTAAATATGAACTGTAATATTACAGCAGGGGGCCGGTATTTGGCAGCCATATATTATTTTGGTAAGTCTTCATAGAGGGAACAGTTTACAGTTTCAGCAGCTGTAACATGTTTAAACTCAGTTTGTAATGGGATCTGAGGATGGATATTCCCCCTGGGCTCTGTTTAGCCTCATTGGCTGACTGCCAATCCCCGGGCTAGAGAACATAATTCATGTTATTTTCTTACACACACAATGTCAGCGCATGCGCAAGCCATGAATTGTGTTCCCAATGGCTGATTCTTACATAATTTGTGACAGTGAGCACAGCATATTATACACACGGGTTGTGGGGGTTTTTTTTCACATGTACCATAGCATTTGGATGAGAATCGCTAAATCAAGTATACGGATGTGCCGAAAAATCAGATCACTTACGAATCACCTATATTGCATCTGATATTTACAAATGTATTGCCAATCGCCAATTCAAGTGAATGACCATGCCAAAAAATCAGATCACCTACGAATCATCTCTATTGTATCCGATTTTTACAAATATATTTGCAAAAAAAAATTAGATCACATAAGTCTGTATTAAATTAGATTTTTACAAATATATTGCCAACTGCCAATTCAACTGTACGAGCATGCAAAAACATTGGATCGCATAAATCAATATTGAATTTGATTTTCAAAAATATATTGCCATTCTGTCATGCTAGGTATAGGGAAGTACCAAGCGAATGGCGAAAGGGAAGGTAAACCCTGTGCTAAGGAAAGGGAAGATGGTGACCCCTGACCAAAGTTACTGCTGGTCCTTGAGTCCGTCATGACCCTAGATAGCTTCCACACCTATGCGCCCAGCCGGATACCTGACCCTAGGTATGCCTAGTGCTGGGCCCTAAATAGGGAACGGATGGGATGAGCACTTCGCCAACCCCACTAAACACTATAGATGACACAAGGAGGACACACAGGGGGAAATGCATGAACTACTTCTCCACAGATGATACCTGTAGACGTTCAGCAAAGTATTCAGCAATGATAACACAGAGGAGTACAAGCCTCCTGCTTGCAACCAAGGCTTGAATGAACTGAAAATATCACCAGCACCAGCCAAGGAAGGGGTTTATAATCACCAAGATAATACTGATGATTGGCAGCAGGGTGGAAGGCGAGCTCCTGCCAGATCCAAAAGAAGAAGAGATGAATCCAGCAGGAAAGCTATACCAATGAATACGGACAGCAGGAACAATGGAAAGTCAGGGAGTATGCTGCACAGTCAAATGCTGTGACCTTCTATGGCCAGAAACCACATGACTGTCACCCATGACACATTCCAAACCTAGGAAACTGTATTGATCATGCATATTTAAAATGTTGATGTATAAATACATATCCACACTGATGTAAAAACTGACACAGAGATGACACGTGGATGTGACTACAGACACACAGGTCGCATGTCCATTTTTCCGCATGGTTGGCACACAGGTCGCATGTCCATTTTTCTGCATGGTTGGCACACAGGTCGCATGTCCATTTTTCGTATTCATACTGCATGCCCATATCTATTTTTTCTATCTGTTCCCATCCATATGCCCGTTTTGTACATGCTTGTGGCATAAAGTTTTTACATGAAGGATTTAATACGTTAAGGTCATATACAGTTTTACATTGATATCCTATCCATAGGATGGGTCACCTATGTCTGATAGTCCGGGGTCCGACACCCGGCACCGCCGCCGATCAGCTGTTCTCAGTCCCAATGGAGGCAGCAGACAGCCAGAAATGCTCAGTTCTGGAGCTGCTCCATCTTCTGTTGCCGGGTACTGCACAGCTGCCTCCCATTCTAATTGATAGGAGCTGGATGTGCAGTACCGGCGACAGCTACTATCAGAAGATGGAAGAAGCTCCGGAACTGAGCATTTCTGGCTGCCTACTACCGCCGACAGGACCAAGATCAGCTAATCGGCGGGGGTGTGGGGTATCGGACCCCGGCCAAACAGGCATTGATGACAACCCTTTTAATAATTGTAATGGATCCATGATAAGCGTATTATATACAGATGGTAAACCCATATGTGATCCGCTGTTTGAGCATCCATTGACTTTTAATGTGCAAGTCTGATCCGAAATACGGATCACAGTGTCGCATGCTGAGATTTTTTACACACAGACCATCAGTCCACATCTAAAAAGGTTCATGGAAACTACCATAATGACTTGTATTGTCTGTATATTACCGGTTTCTCATACGGACAGCACAGATATTAATTACCGCTCATTTGAACGAGCCATAAAATACATATTTAAATAATAAAATACTGGAAAAACTATTTTGAAATGTAAATTCTTTCTGTGCAGCATTTTTTTTTCCCTCCTCTTTGTAAGTAAAACATGTTTTCTCTAAGATGAATACACATCCTATAAACAAAGCTTTGGCTCCACTAAATTAATTTGTCTTTAAAACAACATAATGTTCTGGATAACAGTCCTTATATTGTGAAGTCGCTGAGTTGTGCATTAATCCCACAGCGAGTCATTAATCATGCCAAATGTATTTGGAAGAAGAAGAAAAAAAAAAGATCATCATTGAAGTTGAAACTGAGATTGTAATTTAATCCATCTCTTCTAATTATAACACAGTTATGTGCTCCTTTAAGATCAAGACCTCGGCTATGACTGGAAAACAGATTATTGAATAGTACATTGTTTAATGTGTTTGTTTTTCCGTAATTGTGATGAAACTTTTAATGTCGTAAATCCCCCGATAGTATGTGGACGACTCGAAATTGTCTGTGCCTTGGAAAAGGAAAATCTATTGTCATATGTGATTGTCTTGGCTCTTGGACTAAAAAAAAAAAAAAAAGTATTATTTGGTAGATGGGTGCAGCCATTACTGCACGTCACATTCAGGGCGGCTGTTAGCCAGATTGTAAAGATTGCCATAAACATGAGTTAGCCATCAGCTAAATGCTCGTTCGTCTCGAAGCCATCTCTCCTGTCTACTCGACTATGCTCAGTTGAGTGTCCATGTGTTCTCCATGTCCATGGGGAGAGCGGAGAAAGCTGCTCCCAGACAATGACTTATCTGCCGTTGTATAAATATATTAACTACACAGGTCTGCAAGGGTAAAATTGTTTGAAAAGTAAAACATGATTTTTTTATATACTTTCAATAGCTGAACTCAGTAAAAATGTCCAAACAATTCTATAACGTATAGTTTTTTCCCAACCACTGACTCCATAGGCTTTTTCGTGCACCATACTTTGACCCCTTTGCGTGACTTTTGGTGGATGATTTTGGTGTCATTAGGTTACAAATTAATGGACGCTGTGCTGCCACTGGATACTGTGGGCAGAGAAGATTTTCTTAACCCCGTTTCCAAACAGTCCATAGCCTCAAATCAAAGGGAGTTGGACCTTCCTAAACATTCTGCAGAACGTTTAGGCTCTTGACTAAAGGAAAAGAACCTGCTGGCTCCTGGTATGTGTTTTTCATGGTACAGAAGCAGAGAAAAGGAATTCCTTCCTTTCTCAAGACGGTGCTCTAGTGTACTGCAGTGTTGTTGCTGGGAAGATGGAAAAATGTAACATTGAGTACAATGTGAGAGAGTGGAGACTATTGCTTCATCCAAAGTGTGAAAGCGGCTACTGCACAATGGCAGCATGTATGGTTTAGTGCCGGTAGGGCGTTCTGTGCACTTGAAGGAAAGCTATGAGAATTTAGACTTTATTCTCAAGAAACGTGACTACAAGGATCAAGGAAGGTCAATATGTGGTGATCTGAAAGCTTTCTCTTTGCTCCTTGGGCAGTAAGGAAGATACACGGAGTACCCATACTTTTTGTGTGAATTGGACAGCCAGGATCGGACTCATCACTGGAGCTAAAAAAGTAGGTCAACGAAAACATCTTTGCCACCTGGACTCAAGAACATCGTTGCAGAAAGTTTAATTGATCACACTAAAGTTCTCCTGTCACCACCTCACATTAAGCCTGGACTGATGAAGCAGCTTGTGAAAGCTCTACCAAAGCAAGGAGAAACTTTTAAGTAGCTGTGTAGAAAGCGTCAGGCACTGTCCAAAGCAAAACTGAAGGAAGGCAGTTTCGTAGGTCCAGATATTCTGAAACTCATGAAGGATGATATGCTTGAAACAAAAATGAAATCTAATGAGAAAAAGGATTGTGATTACAAAGTTGCAAAGAAATTTCCAGGTAACAACAAAGATCCAAAAGTTAAGTCCATCATTGAGAACATGCTGAAATGTTTAAAAGCCTTGGGTTGCACCAAGGAAGAAGGAATGTGAACATGATGGAGGACGACTGCTGGAAGCTTCACAGAGAAGATCCGCAGCCTCCTATAAGAGAAAAGGGATCAAGAGAAACTTTGAAGAGAAAAGGAAAAGGCGCAAGAGTTAATTTCCAATAGAATTACACAACTAATGTTCAAGATATTTACATGTATAATATTATGTACATTTTTGGCTACAATAAACATTTTTCTAGTTTATCTTGCATGCACATAACTAATTTCACGCTCTGTTTATGTAAAATCCATACATAATGGTTAAAAATAGAAGTGTTTTCTGAAATCAGGGCATAAGAAAACAAGAATCAGTCATTGGATTTTAAAAAAAATTTAAAACCCAGATTTTGCATACCTGTGCTATTGGGAGAGAGTCAGAGGACCCATTGCACATGAGCTGGTCGGAGGATTTAGCTGATGTTGGAGAGTTCAGATGACTTTAATCCATTGTTCATTGGTGTCTTAAAGAATAACTATCAGTAATATATATTTTTAAATAATAGGTACTACCTGATATGTCTGGGTCCTGACACCCCTCCACCGATTACCCAAAAGCCGCTCAAGACAACAGTGTACAGTTTCCAAAGAAAGTCTATGAGCCAGTACACAAGATTTGGACTCATGGACTTTCTATTGAGCCCATACAGCTTTTTGTGCTCACCCTCCTACCTGATAAGTTGTGTCTCAGGCACAGACCCTCATGAATCTGCAAGACATGTTATCTAGTATCTGTCCTTAATGATAGGTGATCTTTAAAATAGTTATTCAGCGCTGTCCAGAGTCGTTCATTTCTGCATTGAAAATGAGCAGAGCTGATGAAGTTGCTATCCCACAATCTGGACAGATACATGCATGAGTTAAGTCCCATTGCACATGGCAGGACGGTATATGACTGCACATAAAATCCCGTATTTCATACTATGGTGTCATCAGCACACCATCTCTGTGGTGTCGTACAAACCACCTTGTGCCTCCATAAGAAGCCTAAGCCATACAATATGACAGTAGAACGCCATGCAGTTCTCCAGAGGTTGTCCAGAGCCGTAATATGACCATACAGATTAAGTGGGTTTGACTGTTATGCTGTAATAATGTGACATTAGCATTTTATTAATAATGATGGATATACATCTTAGTTCATAAGAAGTGAGTGACTATTTTGAGATGGGGCACTTTAACAAGTGGTAAATCCATTGGTGAAGACGAGTTCCTGATGGTGTTAAGGCCGCTTTACACGCAACGACATCGCTAGCAATGTTGCTAGCTATCGCACCCGTCCCTGTCGTTTGTGCATCACGGGCAAATTGCTGCCCGTGGCGAACAATATCACTAGTACCCGTCACACATACTTACCTTCCTAACGACGTCGCTGTGGGCGGCGAACAGCCTCTTTTCTCAGGGGGCGGTTCGTGCGGCGTCACAGCGACGTCACACAGCGGGCCACCAATAGAAGCGGAGGGGCGGAGAGCAGCCGCATTAACGTCACGCCCACCTCGTTGCCGTAGGACGCAGGTATGCTGTTGTTCGTCGTTCCGGGGGTGTCACATGTAAGCGATGTGTGCTGCCTCAGGAATGACGAACAACCTGCGTACCAAACGAGCAACGATATTTGGTAAATGAACGACGTGTCAAAAATCAACGATTATAGTAAGTATTCGGTTTGTTAGCAGTCGCTCGTAGGTGTCACATGCAACGGCGTCGCTAACGAGGCCGGATGTGCGTCACAAATTCCGTGACCCCAGCGATATCTCGTTAGCGATGTCGTTGCGTGTAACGGGGCCTTAAGAAGAACCTACTGTATCAATATAATGGGATTTACTATTTTTTTAGGCACAGTAAGAAATCACATTTCCATTTCCATATATTTCCACTAATTTCCAGTTGCTAGTATTGCTGGTTATTGGCTGGATCATCTGTATCTGTGGTCATCATCATTATAGACTGTAGACCTTGGAGTAGTAGGTCATCTTACCATCTGCCCCTGCATATAGACAGTATATGAGAGAAGAACCTATACAGCTCACCACTGCAATTGGTATTAAACATAGTTCCCAGCAGACTATTATTGCATTAATAAAGATACTTTCCTTATTCACAGAGTAAAAAAAAACCTAATTATCCCACAATGTGCCATCTGGATATACAAGTATTTTGAAGTGCATATTCAATAATTCTTTCAAATGCATTCACAATGAGGAGCTAATGTATTTTTCTTGGCTGTTTAGATTAATCCTACCCTATGAAAGGTTTATCAACGGAGAGGAGGACAAACCGCTACCTCCCGTCAAGCCTCGGAAACCAGAAGGCAATTCACCAGAAGTAGAGACGAAAACAAAACTGTGCAGCGCAAAGCGTATTAAACATGAAGGCCACAAGACAAAGAAGGAGAAGGATGCAGCAGCAAAACCGGAAGATTCAGAGGTAATTAGTGATACGCTGTATCCTCTACCCTCCTGTATTTTACATGCATAGTTAATAAGAAAAGGAATTTGTCTTTTTATTTACCTTTGTACTCATTTTACAAATTTTGCTGGTTGCATTTATAGAATAATTATCAATGCTAGAGATGAGCGGATTGAACTGTGGAGGACAGAGTTTAAGTCGAATTTCTTAAAATTCACAGTTTCACGCAAATTCAAACACTTTTTGAGATTTGATTTACAAAAACAAAATATTGCCCGACACCATTTCCCACACTGCTAAATTATCAAAGAACGGGCTAATGTCATTTTGCATTTCTGCACGGGCATCCCCGTAATGTCCTGCAGCTGTGACATCTTACGGATTATCAAACTTGCACAGTTGTGGTCAGTACCTGGGCCAGTTGGTACGTCAGAGTCATTTTTCACCTCTAGAGTCACTGATAAGTCTCTCTCTTCTGTAGTATGCATGCTCTTATGGTCAGCAGGATCCTCTCTCTGTTTCTCTCCTGTAGAGTGTTAGCTCTTATGGTCAGTGGTATTTTCTCTTTTTGTCTCCTTTAGAGTGTAAACTTCTCTGGTCAGAGGGGTCCTCTATCTCTCCTGTAGGGTGTTAGCTCTTTTGGTCAGAAGGGTCCTCGCTGTCTCATACTGTAGAGTTTAAGCCCTTATGGTCAGCGGGGCCTTCTCTTTCTTTCTCTGTCCTGTAGAGTGTAAGCTATTATGGTCAGTAGGGTCATCTCTCTTTCCTGTAGAGTATAAGCCCATATGTTCAGTAGGGTCCTCCCTCTCTCTCCTGTAGAGTGTAAGCTCATATGATCAGCGGGGTCTTCTCTCTCTCCTCTAGAGTGTAAGCCCTTATGGTCAATGGGGTACTCTCACGCTCTTTCTCTCTTTCCTATGGAGTGTAAGCTCTTGTGGTCAGTGGGGTCCTCTATCTCTTGTAGAGTGTAAGCTATTATGGTCCGCAGGGTCATCTCTCTCTCCTGTAGAGTGTAAGCCCTTATGGTCAGCTGAACCCTCTCTCTCTCTCTCTCTACTGTAGGGTGTTAGCTCTTTTGGTCAGAAGGGTCCTCTCTGTCTCGACTGTAGAGTGTAAGCCCTTATGGTCAGCGGGGCCTTCTCTCTCTTTCTCTGTCCTGTAGAGTGTAAGCTATTATGGTCCGCAGGGTCATCTCTCTCTTCTGTAGAGTGTAAGCCCTTATAGTCAGCTAAACCCTCTCTCTCTCTCTCTCTCTACACTCTCTCTCTCGTAGAGTGTAAACTCTTATGATCAGCGGGATCCTTTCTCTCTCCTTTAGAGTGTATGCTATTATGGTCAGCAGGGTTATCTCTCTCTCCTGTAGAGTGTAAGCCCTTACGGTTAGCAGAGTCCTCTCTCTCTCTACTGTAGAGTATAAGCTATTATGGTCAGCAGAGTCCTCTCTCTACTGTAGAGTGTAAGCTATTATGGTCAGCAGAGTCATCTTTCACCTGTAGAGTGTAAGCCCTTATGATCAACGGGGCCCTCTCTCTCTCCTGTAGACTGTAAGCTATTATGGTCAGCAGAGTCCTCTCTCTCTCTCTCTGTCGTTGAGTGTAAGCTCTTATAGCCAGCAGAGTCCTCTCTCTCTCCTGTAGAGTGTAAGCTATTATGGCCAGCAGGGTCCTCTCTCTCTCTCTCTTCTGTAGCAAGTAAGCTTTTGTGGTCAGTGGGGTACTCTCTCTCCTGTAGCGTGAAAGCTGCTTGCAGCTAATTAAATTTTATGGGAAAATTTGGCAAAGCCGGAAATTCGAATTTGAAAAGATCCACTCATCTCTAAATAGTACATCTATACACTGCTGTCAGATGTTTAGCCAAATTCTCACAATGCACTTGTTTTTAGGTAACAGTTTTCCAACATAGCATCAATAAAAATGGAGGGAGAAGCTTTCTAGAAGTGAAAATCCCTATAAATCAATTAAAGGGTTACCTAAGATTAGAGGAAAAACGTGTCAAGAGTCTTTAAAATAACATAAAAGTCAGGACTGGATGAGATATGCGTTACCTCCCGTTTTGAATGTCATTTTATTATTATGTCCAAAATTCTGTGCCAAATCATTTCATAATATCACTGGAACTCAATAGTAAAATGGAGGGAGCTTTGACCCCTATACAAATAAATTGTGAAATTAATCAGCACCAAATTTTGGACCTAAAACTTTATGGCGATGCTCCTAGTTGGACATACACTCACCAAGACTTAGCATATGGAGCTTATTTCCAAACATCAGTTAACTTCACTGTGTCCCTGGAAATGAGTTTTAAATGTTGGCAAGTGTGGTGTAAATACTTCATCAATTCAGGTCAAGTGTAAAAAATCCATGGTTGTGATCTGCTCACTGAATGTTTAGAGCCAAGTCACTGAATAGTTCTTCTTTCTTTACTTTAAAGGGAACCTGTCACCAGATTTGGCCCCTAAAAGCTCCGGCCACCACCGCTGAGCCCTTATTTCCTGCATTCCAGAATACTGCATATAAGAGCCCAGGCCACTCTGTATAACATAAAAAAGACCTTTTACTATACTCACCTGTGGGACGGTCAGGTCTCATGGGTGTCGCTTTTCTTGATCCAGTGCCTCCTCTCTTCCTGCATCCTCTTTCCCTGCTTCGTGTGGATGACACGTCCTATGTGTCATCCACACAGTGTACTCCATGGCACTCCTGCGCAGAGCAAAGTAGTGTAACATGCAGGTGCGGGGAAAGGTCAAAGAATGCCCATGCATGCCCATTACAATACTTTGATCTGCCCTCAGCAGGGCAGAGAGAAGTGCGTATGCACAGAAGCGTATTGGATGACTCTGGATGGATGACATAGGACGTGTCATCCACACAGAGCAGGGAATTGGATGGTGATTGCAACAAGAGAGGAGGTGCCAGGTCAAGTTCAGCGATGCCCATCGGACCGGACCGCCCCACAGGTAAGTATATTAAAAGGTCTTTTTTATGTTATACACATCAGCTTGGGCACTTATACAGTCATATGAAAAAGTTTGGGCACCCCTATTAATGTTAACCTTTTTTCTTTATAACAATTTGGGTTTTTGCAACAGCTATTTCAGTTTTATATATCTAATAACTGATGGACTCAGTAATATTTCTGGATTGAAATGAGGTTTATTGTACTAACAGAAAATGTGCAATCTGCATTTAAACAAAATTTGACCAGTGCAAAAGTATGGGCACCCTTATCAATTTCTTGATTTGAACACTCCTAACTACTTTTTACTGATTTACTAAAGCACTAAATTGGTTTTGTAACCTCATTGAGCTTTGAACTTCATAGGCAGGTGTATCCAATCATGAGAAAAGGTATTTAAGGTGGCCACTTGCAAGTTGTTCTATTTGAATCTCCTATGAAGAGTGGCATCATGGGCTCCTCAAAACAACTCTCAAAGGATCTGAAAACAAAGATTATTCAACATAGTTGTTCAGGGGAAGGATACAAAAAGTTGTCTCAGAGATTTAAACTGTCAGTTTCCACTGTGAGGAACATAGTAAGGAAATGGAAGAACACAGGTACAGTTCTTGTTAAGCGCAGAAGTGGCAGGCCAAGAAAAATATCAGAAAGGCAGAGAAGAAGAATGGTGAGAACAGTCAAGGACAATCCACAGACCACCTCCAAAGACCTGCAGCATCATCTTGCTGCAGATGGTGTCAATGTGCATCGGTCAACAATACAGCGCACTTTGCACAAGGAGAAGCTGTATGGGAGAATGATGGGAAAGAAGCCGTTTCTGCAAGCACGGCACAAACAGTCGCCTGAGGTATGCAAAAGCACATTTGGACAAGCCAGTTACATTTTGGAAGAAGGTCCTGTGGACTGATGAAACAAAGATTGAGTTGTTTGGTCATACAAAAATGTGTTATGCATGGAGGCAAAAAAACACGGCATTCCAAGAAAAGCACTTGCTACCCACAGTAAAATTTGGTGGAGGTTCCATCATGCTTTGGGGCTGTGTGGCCAATGCCGGCACCGGGAATCTTGTTAAAGTTGAGGGTCGCATGGATTCAACTCAGTATCAGCAGATTCTTGACAATAATGTGCAAGAATCAGTGACGAAGTTGAAGTTACGCAAGGGATGGATTTTTCAGCAAGACAATGATCCAAAACACCGCTCCAAATCTACTCAGGCATTCATGCAGAGGAACAATTACAATGTTCTGGAATGGCCATCCCAGTCCCCAGACCTGAATATCATTGAAAATCTGTGGGGTGATTTGAAGCGTGCTGTCCATGCTCGGCGACCATCAAACTTAACTGAACTGGAATTGTTTTGTAAACAGGAATGGTCAAATATACCTTCATCCAGGATCCAGGAACTCATTAAAAGCTACAGGAAGCAACTAGAGGCTGTTATTTTTGCAAAAGGAGGATCTACAAAATATTAATGTCACTTTTATGTTGAGGTGCCCATACTTTTGCACCGGTCAAATTTTGTTTAAATGCGGATTGCACATTTTCTGTTAGTACAATAAACCTCATTTCAATCCAGAAATATTACTCAGTCCATCAGTTATTAGATATATGAAACTGAAATTGCTGTTGCAAAAACCCAAATTGTTATAAAGACAAAAGGTTAACATTAATAGGGGTGCCCAAACTTTTTCATATGACTGTATACAGTATTCTGGAATGCTGTATATAAGGGCTCACTGGTGGTGGCCGCAGCTTAGGGGGGATAAATCTGGTGATAGGTTCCCTTTAAAGGGTTGTCAAGTTTAGAAAACCCATTTTCATACCTCTATTAGGGAACTCATAGTTAATAGAGGTATGGTTTCCGCATCTCTTGGTCAGAGTGGAAGGCAGTTACAAAATCTTCTTTCTCCGGAGGACATTTTCTGTTCTTATCAATGTGAATGATGCTTTTTGATGCTTCATTTCCCCTGTGGTGGCACTTCAAATAAACCTATCTCTTACTACTAGATTACAATTTATAGCTGGCTATTCCAACATGGAGACCACACTTTGTGATCAGATTATTATCAAACTATACTCGTAGCCAGTAGGGATTGTCCAAATTGGAAAATCCATTTAATCTGAGACAAATTATTCTGATGACTCTTTGTTAAAGGGAATCAGTCACGAGGATTTTACACCCCAAAAGATTTATATTTGCATCTAATTCTTTCAATATCTTTATGTGGTCTTTCCGTTCCTCCGTTATAGGGAAATCAGCATTTGAATTTATATACAATTGAGGCTGGAGAACTATTTGTAGATGTAGATCTGTCACTCCAGCTCTATTCCCACCCAGCGCCGCCTACTCCTACATGCTTGAGGTCACATGTCACTCCAGCTCTATTCCCACCCAGCACCGCCTACTCCTACATGCCTGAGGTCACGTGTCACTCCAGCTCTATTCCCACCCAGCGCCGCCTACTCCTACATGCCTGAGGTCACGTGTCACTCCAGCTCTATTCCCACCCAGCGCCGCCTACTCCTACATGCCTGAGGTTACACAGCAGAGAGACTTTCAGTCAAGCAGGTGGAGGTGACCCTGGTGGAGAATAGAGTTGGAGTGACGGAGGCTTAATATCCACAAGAGCCAATTGTATTTAACACACTGATTTCTCAATAATGGAGGAATGGACTTGCCGTGTAAAGGTTGCTGGCCTTGTCTTTGAAAGAACTATATGTGTATATAACTAGCATGGGGACGTGAAATCCTGATGACGTGTTTTCTCTAAAGTGGTCATATGGCTTATTCTCATTCTTCCCTGGATACACAACAGTATAGTATATTATGTCATATACTGTATGTATGTCAAATGGCCCTTTGTTTAACACACATTTTCCATTACTGCTATAGGCAAAACTAGAACAGATATTAACTTTGTCCTGAATTACTCAGACCTGCCTTATGTAATCAGAACTGTGCAGCCGACGCTTTAGTAAATGTGTAAATATCCTCAGCTGAAAATACCCCAAAAAGTTAATGAGGTTCCCCTCTACTAATATATTAATAACCTTTCTACAAGATAGGTCTTCAGTATCAGATCGATCCGACACCCGTCACCAGCTCTGGCCAGAGTGCAATGCGGCACAGCGCATCTCCGTACACCACTTAGTGGCTGCAGCCAGGTACTGCAACTCTGCTTCTATTCTTTTAAATAGCAGATATTCTGCAGTACCCGGCAGTAGCCACTAAGCGGTGTATGGAGCTGTGCTGTCCCGCCTTATAGTGGCCACTGCTAGTAACAGCTGATTGGTGAGGGTGCTTGGTGTTGGACCACCACTGATATGAAATTGTTGACTTATCCCACAGGTAGGTCATCATCATAAAGGTAGTGGGTAACCACTTTAAACTATAGTCCTGCTCTGTTTGCCAGGCCAAACTAATGTCCAAATGTGATAAAGACTATTATTAGTTAGACATTCATAATCGTCATCTTGATTTATAGTTGTGTGCACTAAGCAGGGGTTAAAGGTTTGATCTGAATAAGTATTTTTGGAAGGCTTGCCCTTTTTTAAGCATCTCAAGCTACGCTCCTGCTACAGCAAGATCACAATATAGTACTACCGTGTTTCCCCCGAAAATAAGCCCTATCCCAAAAATAAGCCCTAGCAAGAATTTTTGGCCTTTTCGGAGTAAAGGCTACTTTACACACTGCGATATCGGTCCCGATATCGCTAGTGTGAGTACCCGCCCCCATCTGTTGCGCGACACGGGCAAATCGCTGCCCGTGCCGCACAACATCGCCCAGAGCCGTCACACATACTTACCTGTCCGGCGACGTCGCTGTGACCGGCGAACCGCCTCCTTTCTAAGGGGGCGGTCCGTGCGGCGTCACAGCGACGTCACTGAAGCGTCACTGAACCGCCGCCCAATAGCAGCGGAGGGGCGGAGATGAGCGGGACGTAATATCCCGCCCACCTCCTTCCTTCTGCATAGCAGACGGGAGGCAGGTAAGGGGAGCTTCCTCGTTCCTGCGGTGTCACACGGAGCGATGTGTGCTGCAGCAGGAATGAGGAACAACTTCGTTACTGCTGCAGTAACGATGTTTAAGAATGGACCCCCATGTCGCCGATTAGCGATTTTGCACGTTTTTGCGACGATGCAAAATCGCTTATCGGTGTCACACGCAACGGCATCGCTAATGCGGCCGGATGTGCGTCACAAATTCCGTGACCCCAACGACTCCGCATTAGCGATGTCGCAGCGTGTAAAGCCCCCTTAAGGCTTAAATATAAGCCCTACCCCAAAAATAAACCCTAGTTGCGGTTCAATAATGAAGTACCCATGCAGCTAAAAAGTTAAAGAATACTGCAGGACACTTCATTATAGAAAGCAGACACTTCCAAAAAAAGAGAAGACATCGTATTTACCAGACCCCGAATGGGAGGCTGTAGAACGCGAGATCTGTGGTGGAATGCATCGACGATCTGCAGTGGAATGCACATACCCACACATGGTGAAACCGTACTGCTCCAAGGACCTTGGATGCGGTGGAACGCGAGGACCTGCAGTGAACCCCATCGAGGACCTTCAGTTTAACGCATCAAGGACCTGCAGTGGAATGCATCAAGGACCTTCAGTGGAATGCATTGATGAATTCCAACCCTGGTCCTCTATGTGTTCCACCTCAGGTCCTCGCGTTCCACAGCGCTGCCAGCCGGAAGCAGTATGGTACAACTGGATGTTCCTGTGTGTGCGTGTGATGTTCCTGTGATCTGATGTGTGTGTTTATCTGGGTGAGAGTGAGCACCGGCCAGAAACAGGGAAAGACCGCTGTGGAGCACACCAAGAAACTTCTGGGAGAGTGTGCTGTGCAATACAGGAGGACCTGGGAACGACGCAGATGTCCAGGGTCTGATAAGACTGATTCCAGAGTCTGACAAGGTGTCTGCCTTTTTGGGGGCGTAAAACTACCCCTAACTTGTGTTTCCAGAGAAATAAGCCCTACCCCGAAAATAAGCCCTAGCACATTTTTGGGGGCAAAAAATAATATAACACAAAGTTTTATTTTCGGGGAAACACGGTATTAGCATAAGTATGAACATTGGGATTTATGTGAAAGTGGCTGAGATGCAATACCGCACACAGCCAGTGAGGCAAGAGTGGCGCTGTTTCTGGAAAAAAAGAACTTTTAAAGTTACTGGATTAACAGGTCATTGTGAATCTGAACCTTTCCCTCCACTTTGTAGGGTTAGGTTTGTAGGTCAGTGAGGCTCATCCTTTATACACTGTATTCTCCCCATCTTTAACTAGAAACAGTAATAACATAAATTTCAAGAAAATGCTTCCAGAGGCAACCGCTAAGATCACGGGTGACATTTCAAGCACTATAACACTTAGACTGTTTAACGGTAAGAGGCAACTGTGTTTTCATGAGGTTTCTTTTTTTAAGCCATTATGTTTGACGGAAAATGACATTTCATTGTGATGTTTTTGTATGGAATATAATGCACCTTCCTGAATAATAGCATTTTAGTTTAGCAGCGTTGCTAAGTACTGATTGTACCGTGGAGATGAATAAGAAAGGTTAATGTGGGAATGCAGAGAAATATGTATATAGGCTTTGTTTAGTCTTGTTCATAACAATCTAAATGGAATGTCTACAAATGTAACATCACATAACAGCGTACAATGGAGCGGTCACCATCCACAGCAGTCACAGGTGCACACACCGGAGGGCAGAGGGCCGAGACCACTCTGTAAGCGAAAAAGAAACATTATGTTTTCATTAGTTTTAGGTGATAAAATACCGCGTAGAATGGAAATACACTGGTAATGGTATTGACAGAGAAAGGATTATTTAGGGCCCTGTTCATTAAGGTGTTTACACCAGAGTTCTTGTGTAAAACCCCTTAAAAAGTGGCAACATTTTTGCACAATCTGAAAGATACACAAAAATGTTGTGACTCTTTCCGATTTCACGTTTGCCCGAATGGGCTTGTAAGATGCTCCTGGTTCATTAAAGGAGTATTCCCATCTCCAGGATCATATTCTAAAATATGTAGTAGGTGTAATAATAATAATATTAGCAAATACCTCCAATTAGAAATGTAATATAGCTCTCCTAATAAGCTATGCCTCATGTGCAGGGCATTGCAGCATAGGTATCTATGGTTACGTCCATATGAGTGGATTTAACCATGGATACCTAAGCTGCAATGCCCTGCACATGAGGTAACAGACATTGTTAATCAGGAGAGCTATACTACATTTCTAATAGGAGGTATTTGCTAATATTATTATTATTACACCTACTACATATTGAGTGAAAAGATCTTGGAGATGGGAATACATCCTACGCCTCTTTTTTAATTATGCACATTTTACTACAAAGCACCTCTTCTTTAAGACTGTCATGCAAAACACCCCTCTTAAAGAGGTTGTCCACTACTTTGACATTGATGGCCTATCCTTAGAGGTACTTTGCACACTACGACATCGCAAGCCGATGCTTGCGATGCCGAGCGCGATATTCCCCGCCCCCGTCGCAGCTGCGATCTCTTGTGATAGCTGCCGTAGCGAACATTATCGCTACGGCAGCTTCAGATGCACTCACCTGCCCTTCGACGTCGCTCTGGCCGGCGACCCGCCTCCTTCCTAAGGGGGCGGGTCGTGCGGCGTCACAGCGACGTCACACGGCAGGCGGCCAATAGAAGCAGAGGGGCGGAGATGAGCGGGACGTAAACATCCCACCCACCTCCTTCCTTCCTCATTGCAGCCGGGACGCAGGTTGGAGATGTTCCTCGCTCCTGCGGCTTCACACACAGCGATGTGTGCTGCCACAGGAACGAGGAACAACATCGTAACATCGGTCCTTCTGAAATTATGGAAATGACCGACGCTACACCGATGATACGATTTCGACGCTTTTGCGCTCGTTAATCGTATCAAAAACGATTTACACACTCCGATATCGACAGCGACGCCGGATGTGCGTCACTTTCGATTTGACCCCACCGACATCGCACCTGCGATGTCGTAGTGTCCAAAGTACCCCTTAGGATAGGTCATCAATGTCTGAACAGTCGTGATTCGACACTCCGCACCCCTGTCGATCAGCTGATCTCGGACCCGGCGGCGGCAGCAGGTAGCTGGAAATGCTCAGTTCCGGCACTACTCCATTTTGTAATCAATAGGATGCAGATGTGCAGTACCTGGCCGTTATCAGAAGACAGAGCAGCTCGGGAAATGAGCATTTCTGGCTGCCTGCTGCCGCTGCTGGGACTGAGAGACAGCTGATCGGCAGCAATGCAGGATGTCGGACCCCTGCCGATCAGACATTGATAACCTATCCTTAGGATAGGCCATCAATGGAAAAGTAGTGAACAAGCTCTTTAATTAATCGGGTTTTAAGTTTCTTTATTCCATGATACCTCATCTCTTTGAGAGGACTACACAGAACAGTGCTTGGAAATCTCCATTAGTCCCAAAGAAAGATAAAACAAACCTGTCAGCTTATTCATGTTGCCATAATCCTGTGCACTGTGACAGCCTAGCTGCCCGATCGGTGCCAGGTATATTTATCACTGAAATGATCCCAGGCATCACAGTGGATATAGTGTGAAGATCCCGCCAGGGACCATAGACAAGATGAGTCCAGCTCTACCCCCACCCAGATTTTCTCAGCGCCACACCAGGGAATTGATAGGTCTCTCCCAATTTACACACAGAGCATAAATATACCTGGCTGCCATAATGTAGCAGGACTCTGAATCTTGCTGGTTTGGGCAGCACAAATAAGCTGAGAAGTTCGCTGTGATGTAGCAATAGTCAAATGTGAACAACTCCATTCAAATAGGGGATGTTGGGACGCCTCCTGCACAGTGGGAGTCCCAGCCGTTAGATCCATGGCAACTAAACAGAAAATAGGTGATCTTTTTTATTTATATATATATATATATATATAGACATATATATATATCTATATATATATATATACCGTATATATATATATATATATATATATATATATATATATATATATATATATAGTGGGCATATATATATATATATATACATATAGACTAGATCTATGCCCCCACTAGCAACAGAGATGACCATTAATGGCCTAATGTAAAGGTTTTGTTCTGCAAAATAAATGTACCCACTATATATATATCTATATATATATATATATATATATATATATATATATATATATATATATATATATATATATATATATATATATATTTATATATCCACTATATAAATATATATATATATATATATTTCTATATAGTGGGTACATTTATTTTGTAGAAAAAAAACCTTTAAATTAGGCCATTAATGGTCATCTCTGTTGCTAGTGGGGGCATAGATCTAGTCTGTGGCCATAGGTATCCATATACATATCTTCTCCAGATGGAAAAACTGTATGTAAAATGTATGCTGTCTCTGATCGACTAGAGCAGAGGTTCCCAACCTTTTTGACCATGAGAGGCACATTCATCTTTGACAGAGGGTCATGAGACATATTCAGTTCTAAGAAAGGATCAAGAGCCACGTCCAGCTATCGCTCCCTCACAGTAGTGGCACCCAGAGACCCGATTACCAGTAAAATGACCGCCAAAGTTTTTCCACAGAAATCACACCAAGGCAGTATACCAAAATCTAGGGGTTTCCACAATACCCCCATTCACATCTGCTCTTCTGTTTGGGGCTACCCAAAAAAGTCACCCTTAGCTTTTTCCTAGATCTGGTGCTTATTCACCAAGTTGGAAGACAGCCGCGAGCCACACATCACAGGCCCATGAGCCAGATATTGCTCCCAAGCCATAGATTAGCGACCACTGAGCTAAATGGATAACATTAAAGGGGTCAATGTGACTATATTGGCTGATAGAATTAACCCCTGTAGTATACGCACTATTCCCCGGCATTGCACACTTTGCTGATCTCGGCCTAGTTATACAATGTCTGCTCCATTCCACTGTTGTACAAATTAAGGTAAAATCTACCTTCTAGACCAATCAATTTTATTGTTACAGGGCCTAAAGTGTAGAAAATCAAGTTAACAAATTGTTTGAAATGCATATCTGTTGTTTTGTGTCCTGTACTGACCTCTGTCTCCATGGTAACTGACTACAAACTCTTTGTAGTCTGACTCTGCAGTCACATTTTCTTTTATTCGTTCTTTATTTTTTGCCAACATTTAATAGAATAGAGAGGTATTGAATATAAGGAGTGTGACTATAAGGATAAAACTACTCGGGCTTGGTTTGTAGTCTTTTTCCATGGAGGCACATAGTTCTGCAGAGAACCTGTAGGCACAAATGGATTGATTTGTAATCAAGACTGTCTGACACATTTCTTCTCTTTTTATGTCATATGCTTTTAAAGAAAAAAAATTGCTGGAAACAATGACCTGTATCTGGGGTCTTTTGTGACTTTTTTTTCTTTACTTATTTCTAATTAAAATCATTTTTGTAAATTAGTTTCATTAAAGGGAACCAACCATCAGGGTTTTCATATATAAAGTAAAGCCAGTGCTATACTGGCGCTAGGATGCTGAATGTAAGCATAGCTTTTGTTCTGAGATTGGATGTATTATTACAGAAATATGTGCAAGTAAAGTTCCAGCAATGCCCTGCTATTTGATTGACAGGTGCAACAGGAAGGGAATATGTGGGTCGGGTCTTGCTATCTATTCCCACCCCTGTCTTCCTGCCTGGCCTTCCTCCCCCTGTTGCCATCATAGACATGAATTCTGGTGCAGGCAGACAGAAAAGAGTGAAAACAGATATTCCCTTCCTGTTGCACCTGTCAATCAAATAGCAGTGCATTGCTGAAACTTTACGTGCATATATTTCTGAAATAAAACATCCAATCTCTGAACAAAAGCTATGCTTACATTCAGCATCCTAGCACCAGTATAGCACTGGCTTTACTTTATCTATGAAAATCCTGCTGGTTGGATCCCTTTAAACATTTTGTATTCTTTGGGTTTTACCAGCTCTTTTGTTTCTTTGCATATTCAACTTTGTTGTGGGCCGTGGTCATAAATCACCTGAGAAGAGCCCCATAAAAAGAGTGAAGTGTTAAGAAACTCCCTGTCTTCCCATCAGAAAGAGCTAGCTGACAGATTCTCAGTTTACTCATTTTGCATCTAGCAATAAATAGACTTCAAAAGGCAAATGGTGCAAACTTTTTAATAAAACACAATTGCAAAAATGATTTATAGCCCCAAATTAATCTATTTAAGAAAAAAAAAGAAAATTATCCCCAAAAGTAGACAACCCCTTTAAAACCAAGCAATAAAAATAGTACCTTGCATGGTTCACATTAATATGATAATTTTGACTATAATTTCAATTTAATTGATTATTACCACTATATTTTGATACTAGAGCATGTGTACCACTCCCCTTTTTTTCTATTGACTTTTCTTTTCCCATAGATTGCTTTTAACTGCAAGAAAGTTGTGACCTCTTTGTTTTATTTCAATAAATAAAATTGTTATCTTTGTACTGCGTCTAGCGCTATTCATGGGTCATAAAAGGAGAGGTAAAAATAAAACAAAGAGGAGTGTTGTGCAGATGTCGGCCTACTTCTTCATTCTTCTCATAGATTAGACTGTAGTTACCATTCAGTGTTTTCTTACTATGTGAATGTTGAAGAGGATGTTTAATTTATCTTATAGTAAACTGAAAACAGATGTAAGGTAGAAATCTATAAGTGGAGCCTTCTTATTTCTCAAGTTCAACATGTTCTTAAAACTTTAACTAGGCTATTCTCCAGTTCTGAAAGAAACATCTGAAAATTGATGTTGGTGTATAGTAAATGATGATATCTAGGAGCAGCAGGGATGAATACTCGCAGGCTACGCAGCACAATACAACGTATTCATTCTACCAATTGTCGAAGGGCAATTTACACTTTGTGCATCATTGTGAATTGGACTGCGGGCTTATTAGAATAGAACTGTAGCAACACATTGTCAATGTCTATGGGAAAAAAAGTGAATATGGCCGACATCCAGGTGAACTCAGTAACAATTGAAATGTTTATGTATACTAATAGTAGAATTTATACTCATAGATGTGCCATACAAATTTATACACTTTCAAATGTGGCCACCTGAAAACGGGTGTTTTCAAGCTTAAAATTTATAACTCTCCTATCTATGGGGGTCTGACCACTGTGGCCCTCACCAATTCCAAGCAGGCAGTCTCTGGTGCTTTTATTAAAGATGCACTCCCATGAATGTTTTTATCCTCTTAGTATATTAAAATCACCATATTATATAGCTCTGTATACTTACAATTGAATATTTTGCTGTTCTACCCAGTTAATTCTCTTTTCTCTACTCTCTGTAGAAACAAGAAGTTTCTTTTCCCTGCATGAGTCCTCCCTCTCTTCAACTCTTGACCCAGCTGATCTGCTCCTCCCCCTGCCAGGGACTTTTGTAGTGATGACTCATGCAGAGAACAGAGGTTTCCTGTTTTTACATAGAGCTTAGAAGGATTCAGGAGTCTGTTTTTAATCAGCTATGACATAGACCTTTTTATCTTCTTAGTATATTGAAATCACCATATTATATAGTTCTGCATACTTACAATTGCTTATTTTGCCATTCTACTCAGTTAATTCTTCTCTTTTCTCTACTCTCTGTACAAACAGGAAGTTTCTTTTCCTTACATGAGTCCTTCCTCTCTTCAACTCCTGACCCAGCTGATCTATTCCTACCCCTGCCAGGGATGAGTGATGACTCATGCAGAGAACAGAGGCTTCCTGTTTTTACATAGAGCTTAGAAGGATTCAGATAGTTTTTAATCAGGTATGACATAGGCTTAATGGAAAACAGAAGAATTAACTGAGTAGAAAGGCAAAATGAGCAATTGTAATTACACAGTGCTATATAATATGATGACTGAAATACATTAAGAGGATAACAATTTTGATGGGAGTGTGGACTGGAATAGTGCTCATGATCCACTTCTGCTCCATTCACTTGGCGTTCTTCAGAGTATACCATATCAGTAGGAAGCACACGATCGGACCCCCACTGATCAGGAAGTTTTACCCAATCCCATGTTAAATTCTGCTGTCAGAGTTTGCCAGCCACTATTAGAGGCACAGGTTGGCTGATCAGATCAGTCATGTACAGGGAAAGATGCGGGCTCAGCTGCCATGTGCAGAGAAATATGCGGGCTCGGCAGGTGAGCCCGCATCAGAGGGAAGGACACAACCTATGACATACCAGTAGCTCATAGGTCGTGAAGGGGGTAAGGGACTAAGATTACAGATGTACAGTAAATGGCAAAAGTCCAAATTTGTGCTTATAACTAATAAACCTCACAGTCTATTATCCCTATCTAAGGTATGCCTATGGATATATTTTGGTGGATGTGATAGGAAACCAGACGAAGGCTTGATAAGTTGGGGAAACCACACAAACTGAAGCCCGATGTGTCCTCGGTTTGGGTGTACATTGTCCTAGTGAAGCATTGCTCTGTGTTTGTACAGATCTTCTGTATATTTTCTTCTCATCTGTGGGTAGCTCACACTTTTTGTGCTTGGTTCTTGCCTCCGTTTTATCCCGCAGCCTTCCTTTAATCTTTACATTCCAAACCAGCAACCAAAAGCTGTAACACTTTTTCATGTTTCAGTCTGATATTAAAGTGCACAGGCGCTGGTGCTGATCAAAACCGGTGGTGGATTCTCTTTGTGATGATATTATTCCTTTCCCTCTTGTTTTCTCATCGGTCTGGAATTTTCATGTAATTGAATAAGCTCCAGAGGCCACAGATGATTCAAGACTGATTAAGCAGCTAATAATGGTATTTTGTATAAACTGGGGGGAAGAAAATTTGTATAGGACTTAAAAGGAAAAAAAAACAACTATAGAGATCCTAGAGGATACGGTAAAGAATACGGCAGTTGTGAATCATTGGTTTCTTTCTATTCACCCTTAAGTGATGATGACCAGAGCTTGGCCTTTAGAAAATCCACCTCTATAAGTAACTTTAATGTCTGTTATCTTCTTAAAACAGATGAAAACTAAGATCTCACACAATGGGTTAAACTTGCTTTCATGCAAGGCAATGACACTGACTTTGTCCATACCGATCAGCCTGCAGGATCCTATAGAGGACACGCCACTGACCTTAGGGTCCCGGGGGTTATTAGACTGCAAAATGTATTGATTTGCAGACACTGATTTTATCATACACTGCAAAAACTGATTCAGCTCAGGAAGAAATTCACATAATGGCTCACACGAAAACATGCAGAAATGATCAGAAAATGTTTCCCAGCCTTCTAAATACATAGACAAGCAATTATTTGTCCTATTTAAATTCTATACAATTTTAGGTGCTTTAAAAGTGATTGTCCACCTTTTAAAGGGAATCTGTCAGCAAGTTTTTGCTATCTCATGTGAGATCAGCATGATGTAGGTGAACAGACCCTGAATCCAATCATGTGTCACTTAAGCCTGCTTTACATGTTACGATTCTGCATACAATATCGTACCCGCCCCCATCGTATGTGTGGCACGTTCAATTTGTTGAATGTTCCGCATATACGAGTAACCCCCGTCACACGTACTTACCCGTCCATACGACCTCGATGTGGACGCCGAACGTCCACTTCCTGGAGTGGGAGGGACGTTCAGCGTCACAGCGACGTCACACGGCAGCCGGCCAATAGAAGCGGAGGGGCGGAGCTGAGCGGGACGTAAACATCCCGCCCACCTCCTTCCTTCCGCATTACCGGCCGGGAGCCGCAGGACGTAGGTAAGATCTATTCATCGTTCCCGGGGTGTCACACACTGTGATGTTTGCTACCCCGGGTACGATGAACAATCTGACGTGCAATTCATGAGGAATGAACGACGTGCGTGCGATGAACGTTTTACCGTTCAATCTCAATCGCACGTAGCTGTTACACACTGCAATGTACCTTACGATGCCGGATATGCGTCACTTACGACGTGACCCCGCTGACACATTGTAAGATACATTGCAACGTGTAAAGCGGGCTTTAGATTACCGGGTGCAGCCATTTTGACACAATCAGAATTTTTAGATTTAGCCATGTAGCAGAGCTGAGAGAGCTGTCTCCGCCCACACCAGGCGCTCTATAGACATTGCGAATTAACAGCGAGGTGTCAATCAGAGGAGGGGCCATGCCGGACTGCCCTGAGAGTGACTCCGAATTTTTAGATTTAGCCATGTAGCAGAGCTGAGAGATGTCCGCCCACACCAGGCAATCAATAGAGATTGTACATTGACAATGAGGTGTCAATCAGAGGAGGGGGTGTACCGGACTGGCGTTGCCCATGACTTTGAAGTCTGAGTGATGATAAGAGTCCTGCTGCTTAAACAAACGTAGCAAATAAACAACAGATCGGACCGTGACAAGACAGGCATCCCTGAATTCTCTGTGTTATCCCTTGCAGAATTCTAGCTTCAGCTTAGGCTGCTTTCACACTACGTTTATTTAACATGCGTCCTGAACGTTTTTTTGCTGCAAAAGCGGATCCTGCTTTTACAGAAAAAAACGCATGTAAACGCATGTCTTTCTTTGCAGGATCCTGTCACTGGATATTTAGGGGCGGGCATTGGAGTCATGTGATCGGGAGTGAGGGGAACTAAACGTGCCAGACTGGGAGCCGGCTTCTGACAGCTGCAGACGCTCGTAACCAAGGTAAACATCGGGCTTGGATACCCGATATTTATCTTGGTTACGAGTGTCTGCAGCTGCTAGGAGCCGGGCTCCCTGCACACGTAACCAACGTAAACATCGGGTAACTAAGAGAAGTGGTTACCCGATATTTACCTTGGTTACGAGTGTCTGCAGCTGCTAGGAGCAGGGCTGCCTGCACACGTTACCAACGTAAACATCGGGTAACTAAGAGAAGTGGTTACCCAATATTTACCTTGGTTACGAGTGTCCGCAGCTCTCAGGTGGGAGAGAGAGGGAGGAGAGGAAGGGGGAAAGACAGAGATAGAGAGGGTGAGGGAGGGAGGAGGAGAGAGACAGATCACGCGAGACTGGTTCTGGGCATGCTCAGTACTTTCTGGGCATGCTCAGTACAAAAGCAGGATCCTGTTACAACGCAACTCAACGCATTCTGCTAGGCAGGATCCAGCGCTCATTGAAATGCATTGCAGCTCGCGGCGCAATGTGAAGGATCCTGTGAGATGCGTTATTTTGACAAAGGTAAAAAACGCTACAAGTAGCGTTTTTGAAACATGTTAAAATAACGCAAAAATACGGATCCTGTGTCTAACGCACGCAAACGCAGGTGGACGCAGGTGGACGCGAGTCCATTGCAAATGCATTGAAGTGAAAACGCATTTGCACTGGATCCGTTTTTTCCGCTAAAAAAACGTTATGGACGGATGTTAAATAAACGTAGTGTGAAACCAGCCTTACATGGCAAAAACCTGCTGACAGATTCCCTTTCACAATATGTTGTTTTTAAAGGAATATGTCACCAGACTTATACTACCTAATTTAATAGCAGAATAGTATAGGAGCTGAGACCCTGATTCTAGCACTGTGTCACTTACTGGACTGCTTAGTGTAGCTTTTTATAAAATGATGGGTTTTATCAGCAGGAGTTTATTACTAGAGAATTACTAAACCTGCTGCCTAGTCATCCATTCTGACCCCACCACTCAATGGCAGCTTTGTGCTTATGTACACAGTGTACATAGAAAGTTTTGTGTTTGGGGTTATACAGAGCTCAGCATTCTGAGAACTGATAGATCTGCATCAGATAAAACAGAATTAAATAACAACTGCTGCTCCCTGTACAGTAAATGACACATTGCTGAAATCAGGGTCTCTGTCCCTATATTATGCTGCTCTCAGATGGGGGAGCAAAAACCTGGTGACAGATTCCCTTTAAGATTCAAATTCTGAGCTGATACACTTTCATACTATATGTTTGTAGTGGTTGGACAAGATTTTTTTTACTCCATATTATCTCCTTAGACTTAAAGGGTATCTCTCACCAGGTTTTCGCCCCATCTGAGAGCTGCATAATGTAGAGACAGAGACCCTGATTCCAGCGATGTGTCTCTTACTGAGCTGTTTGCTGTCATTTTAATAACATCAATGTTCTCTCTGCTGCAGATCTAGCAGTTATACAGAGCTCATAAATATGCTGGACTACCTGCAAAACGCCAAGTAGTCCTGCAATGATAATCTACTGCTAATTAAACTGTGATTTTATCAAAACTACACTAAGAACCCCAGTAAGTAACACATCACTGGAATCAGGATCTCTGCCCCTTCATTAAGCTGCTCTCAGATTGTGTGTTAAAAACCTGGTGACAAATTCCCTTTAACCCCTTCACAACCAAGGGCGTACTTGTACATCCTTGGCCGTGTCTGTCCCTTTACATTAAGAAGGGGAGGAAAAAAATGAAAAACAAAAAATCACCCTGGTTGAAGGGGGTTAAATGATAATAGTCTGAAAGCTGGCAGCCACCTATAGGGGGAGCTCACAAGCTTTCTGCATGCTGTATATGTGTGGAGTACAATGTATATACATTTGCAGTATGCTCCCTCTAGTGGTGGCTAGAGGGAGCACATAGATATTTTTAAAGTAATCTATGCAGAGGATTTGAGCGTCTATCAGACAAACATAGCTCTGTCTTCTATACTGATAGATTTAGTTTCTACAATGATTGACATCCCTACTACTAATATGACTGTGACTGTCAACAAGTGATGCAGAGGAATCAGTAAACGTTTTTCTGCCAGGCTTTCTGACCTATGACTAGGCGATGTGTTGCAATGGTGTAGTGATAGTGATGCCAGCAGACAGGGGTCAAATAGTTTCAATCAAATAAACCAAGTCTAATCTTACTATTTACAAATAATAATGTATGAATGTATCTCTTGTTGACTATTTCTATGCATTTATGTCATCGCATGGCACTAAAACATTTTGTGGTTTGTTTTTTTTCCAGGCTTCACCATTAGAGGAATCGCATCAGGATGTAAATGAGAAATACTTGTCTTATACTTGTGATTCAGAGGATATCAAGCCAAAGGTAGACAACTCTGATCCGCTAGAAGACAGCCAGTCCACCGCCCCGGATGAAGAAGACCCCGATGAGTCCATTCACACGAAAGAAGAACATATCACGCACTCAGAAGCGACTCCCATTGCCTCAGTCACCGATGAGACAAAAGAAGATAATTCCAGGGTATCAGATGATGAACCAGAGACAATCATTGAAAGTTCAACTGTACCAAAAGCAGAACCCATCAAGCAAGAAATGCCAGATCTATCAGAAAGGGAAGGACGGGAAGGACATTATAACATGTTTCCGTCAATTCAGGTCCAACTGCAGCATGAAATCGATGGGGTTGATGAAAAATTGCCAGATATACCGGATTATATTGCAAACTGTACAGTAAAGGTGGACCCGTTGGTTTCTGATGACCTTAAAAATCCTCTGGACAGCAACATTTTACAGAACGCATTGAAACAGAATCACAAAGTGTACTTGGTCCAGACTCTGGACATGCTGAAAGAGAAGGACACTTCATCGTCGTCATCGAATGAAGAATCTCCCTTTAATTTCACCCCTCTGCTTTATTCGAGGGGAAACCCAGGGATAATGTCTCCATTAGCAAAAAAGAAGCTTTTGTCACAAGTTAGCGGGGCTTCCCAAACTGGAAGTTACCCTTATGGCTCGCCGCCGCCACTAATTAGCAAAAAAAAATTAAATTCCAAAATAGATGTTTCTCAACCTTTAACGCAAACTCATCAGGTATCGAACTCTGATACAGTCGCTATAAACAGGCCATCCGTGATACAACATGTTCAAAGTTTCAAGCAAAAAACGCCAGACGACAAAAGGAGCATAAATGATCTGTACAAAAATAGTACTTTAAGCAAAGCAGACTCTTACCGCTGTGAATTTGCCAAGCAGCATCAGAGTGTGCTGGCGGAGTCCTACTCCTTGAAGTCCAGTATGCTCGAATGCAAAGAAATGGCCGAGAAGAGGGCCGCACATAACTCCAACATGCCAGCCTTCTTGGCCGAGTTCTATTCGTCGCCTCATCTGCATCGGCTTTACCGGCATACAGAGCACCATCTTCATAATGAACATTCATTAAAGTACCACCCTCGGGAAATGTATAGAGAAAGTGAAAACGTATCCTTACACAGGCATCAAGAGAAACATCACTACCATCACTCGCTACATCAACATGAAAAACAGAACGTCTCAGATCATATGGACGACCAGCCAACTGATCTGAGCCTTCCGAAATCTATGCACAAGCACAGTTCAAAAATGCCAGGAACGAACCTCTCCCATCATTTGGTACAACAAGAAAGCAAAACCCATCACAGTCCATTTCACGTTCCAAACAGCAAGGCTATCGGCATAGACTGTAACCCAAAGGCCTGCAGAGTTTCGCCAATGCCGATACAGGTATCAAAAAGGCACGCAGAATCGATTCACAGGCCCATTAAGACTCAAAGCGTAAGACTTGACAATGTAAGAAAGATGGAAGCCACAGTCCATCCGATCACAGTTGCTAAAGCGAGTCCTCAGAACTTTGGCACCTCGCGATCTTTGAAAAGAAATCTTGACGATCTGGACAGCGGAGTCTGCGAGAAGAAAATACGAGCAGTGTCTCCTCTAAATTTACCAAAGGAGATATCGGGTCAAGAGGGTGAAAGCAGCAAATCACTGCATGACCTGCATTCTGTTAGCATGATGGAGAGTCACAAATATCCACTATCAACGCCAATCTTTACCGGGATCTATCCGGGAGGCCTATGTAGTGGGCTAAGCACGCGAATACCACCTGCCTATTCACATCCACTGCACTACTTGAAAAACCAGAGTGTGCTTTCACCACTAATGCAACCCTTAGCTCTCCATTCCTTGATGATGCAAAGACAATATCTAACCAACTCCACTAACTCTCAGCAGCTATATAGACATTTGGCTTCAGCCACCCCAGTAGGGCCTTCATACGGCGACCTACTACACAACAACATTTATCCTTTAACAGCTATCAACCCGCAGTCCGCTTTTCCTTCCTCACAGCTGTCATCTGTACACCCCAGCACAAAACTTTAAGCAATTTCCCTGTGGCAAAAAAAAAAATCCAATTTTTTTAATACCTTAGCTACATTCCTTGCCTAGCACAATATTCTGCATAAACAACGCTCTCTACTGCGTGAGCCACACTGTAACTCTATATGTAACATATTAGAGGTAAGAACAATGGAGTCAAGGTCACACCTTTTGGGTTGGTACCATTTTCTAATGGAAACACCTTGCACAAAAAACTACAATGTAGAGAACCTAGAGTGTTCCACACATTTGTGACAGAAGGTAAAAAAGCAAAAAAAAAGCTGGATTATCATAAGTTCAGATGTCACAACATACTCTAGAGGCAACGCTTTTGCTTTTTTTTTTTGTCTTTTTTTTGACTGTTAAAGGTTCAATCAATGCAATGTATAGTTACATTAAATTTACAAGTAAATTTTAACACTATAATGGCAGAGGAAAGTTAAACACTGTTTATTCGACTGTACATATCTGCCGGTGTCACTGTCTGTTCTATTAATTTATATGGAATAAGCCCTCAGTTGATTTCTTTGCTTTTTTTATATTTTTGTTTTTTTTTATTAAACAGTTGTGTGTTAACGGCAAGGTCATTTTGAGAGGTTGATTTTGTGCGTGTTGTCAAGATTATAACTGTAGAAGAGATTTTACAATTCGCTCATATTTGTTTACAAATGCAAGGAAACAAATCCTAATCGTTTCTACACCCCAGAGACAATCATTTGTCTACACCTTAGAAACAACCATTAGTCCACACCCCAAAGATAATTATTTATCTACACCCAGAGTCAACCATTAGTCTACACCTCAGAGACAATCATTTGTCTACACCCTGTAGACAATCATTTGTCTACACCTCAGAGACAACCATTAGTCTACACCCCCCAGAGATAACTATTTGTGTACACCCCAAGTCAACCATTAGTCTACATCCCAGAGACAACCCTTTGTCTACACCCCAAGACAAACATTAGTCCACACCCAAGAGACAACCATTTGTCTACACCCTCAGTCAACCATTAGTCTACATATCAGAGACAACAATTTGTCTACACACTGAGTCAACCATTAGTCTACACCCCAGAGACAACCATTTGTCTACACCCCCAGTCAACCATTAGTCTACATACCAGAGACAACAATTTGTCTACACCGAGTCGACCATTAGTCTACAAACCAGAGACAACCATTAGTCTACACCCCAGAAACCCCGAGACAACCATTTGTCTACACCCCCGAAACAACCATTTGTCTACACCTCACAGACAACCATCTGGCTACATCCCATAAACAACCATTTGTCTACACCCCAGAGACAACCATTTTCAGGGTTCGGCTGTTTTTGGGGATATATAATTGGTATATCTAATGGAAAGCTACAGTCAAAACTGAAGCATACGCTGAGACTTAGTATTTTTGTGTGCCTTCCCTGCCCATCGTAAAGTATTTAGTGTTTCTGTTACAACATGAAAGCATGCAAATTATATCAACTGTCTGCAAAAGGGTGATTTGGAAGGGGCTTATAGTGTACTTACCAAAATTTTAATTAAAAATAGCAGAACATTTTCAAGTCCTGTCAACATTCTGGTTCTGGTACAAAGTAGATGGAAGTTAACATGTTATATGTAGTGATGAGCAAATAATAACCATCCATGTTTGGATTATTCACAACTAATCCCAAAGTACTATTCCGGTAGTCGTCAAAAATAACAAACCTAATGTAAATCAATGGGGAACCCGGGCGTTTCCTTGACAAATACTTGATATTTGGTAATGATTATCCGAACACGAATAGTTACTATTCGCCCATCACCAATCATATTTCCATCATTCCTCACACTAATAAAATAAAGTGATTTATATAATTTTGTTCATGAACACCAACAATCACACCCAAGCAAATTACCATAAACCCTGTGCCCCTTGCAGTCTGGTTCACAACACAAATAATGCAATAAGATCATTCATTCTGCAGTTTTCACTCCCTGACATGACCGGTAACTTATAGGGATGTCACAAATGTGCAAGACTTTGGTTTTTCTTTTATATTCTCAATTTTTCTTGTGTGCGATTTTAAGTAATTAGCTTTATCACCAACAATAACCTGCTCATGGGTTACAATGATTAAAGGGATTCTCTCAGCAGTTTGTTGCTATTTAATATAATTTAGGACAAGAGAGCCTGTTTCCTAGGATGTGTCACTTACTAGGCTGTGTGCTGTAGTTT
The DNA here is from genome assembly GCF_048569485.1 of Anomaloglossus baeobatrachus. Classification (NCBI taxonomy): domain Eukaryota; kingdom Metazoa; phylum Chordata; class Amphibia; order Anura; family Aromobatidae; genus Anomaloglossus; species Anomaloglossus baeobatrachus. Next base: position 86,321,654 of record NC_134357.1, on the reverse strand, counting down.
CCATACAATCAGTGTTTTATCAGTAGGAGATTATAACTACAGGACTAGGGCTCACATTGAGACCAGTCCAGCAAAACTGTGTAACCCTGCCCCCACCACTGATTGGCAGCTTGCTGACCATTCACATTGTACACAGGAAGCTCACAGTCAGGGGGGTGTGCAGAGATTTATACAGCCCAGAAGACTTTGCTCTGCTACAGCTACATCAGACAAACCAGGATTGTATCAAAACTGTAAAAACAGCCCAGTAAATGATACATCACTGGAATCAGGCTCAGCTGCCCTATGTTATACTGCTCTCAAATTACATAACAAAAACCTGCTGACAGCATAAAGTCTGTGTAATATGAAGAGTAAATGTTACATTTTTTACCTTTTTACTAAGTATAGTTTCTTGGAGGAAGAACAATACAGTTAATACTAATGTTATTATGAATCCATGTTGGCATGTGCACGCAACTTCTTACACCTTCGGAAAGTTTAAGAAATTAATTGTCCAAGATTTTTGCCCCTCTGGGCGATTATGTAATATCAGTATCTAAAAAATAATCAATCCAAGGATAGAAAAAGGGACGTTTCATCGTACGTGATCTTTGTCAAGCATCGGATTGCAGATGGGTTGACGGTATGACGGTAGATCAGTCTTGTGGAAGAAGTATTAGCGCCATTTCTTCTTAGAGGTTATATCCGCCATCCCAAATGTGCTAAGACCAACATACTATCAAGCCATTTGCAATCCGATGTTTGATGAAGGTCACATGCGCTGATCAAAAGGTCACTTGTTCTATCCTTGGATTGTACAACAATAAACTAATTTCCATGTGATAATTGAATGCTGAGTTCTTCTATTTTTTGGGAAGGGATTGGGATCGTTCTGGAGCAACAGAACCTTCTCTCCAGAACGTCGTGCTCTATTCCCTAAAAAAATCATTCATTTCCAATTTACTTTACAATATAATTACCAGCACTTTTTGGTATCATGGCACAAGACCCCATCAGTAATTACAGAGGTATTCTATATTCTACCAATGAAGGGAATTGTTTGTATTATTTTCTACCAATGAAGGTTATTGTTTGTATCATAAAAAGGTAATGATTTTCCAGTATCCTTTCTGTGTTAATTTTCTTACAGTTTAAGACCTCCACTTGACACCATGAAATGAGATCCTCAATGATTTGCTTTCCTGTGCTCAGTATCCTTACAGTAGATGTATCAGAAATCCTAGAAATAAACAATGAAGGTTCCTAATGAACACCAACAAGCAGAGACCTTGAGTACTCCGAGGAGCTGATACAGAAAGTAAATTGGAAATGTAATAACTTTTCTCTATACAGTAAATAATATTTTATTTGCTAGTACTGGTATATTTTGTGCCAAAAGTTAGATCAGAGTTCAAGGACAACGATACATTATAAACCATAAACAACTGGCCTTTTGACGTTAGCCTTTTCTTGTGACATTTTTTTTTCCTTTTCTTAAAGGGAATCTGTCAGCGAGTTTTTGCTAGTTCATCTGAGACTAGTATAATGTAGGTAAAGAGGTCCTGAGTTCAATGATGTATCACTTATATTTCTGTGTGCAGCTGTTCAAACACAGTGAAAGATTTTAGATTGTATATGTAGCAGAGCTGAGATCGCTGCCCCCGTCCACTCCAGGCTTTCAGTGCACATTTCCATAGACAGAAGCTGCTAATCACAGAAGGGGGTGGAGTTGGACTAGAGCACATGTGCTGCTGAGACCCACTAATGAAAAAGATAACAGGCTTAAGCTAACATTGCAGGAAAGAAAAAAAGACTGTGAGATAACAGACACAGGGTTGAACTGTCTGTTTTAACTGAAGATAGCAGCATGCTATCTTCAGGTTACATTGCAGAAACCTGCTGACAGAGTGCCTTTTAAAGAGAATCTGTCAGAAGATTTTTGCTATGTAATCTGAAGACAGCATGATGCAAGGGTTGACACAGAGAGTTCTGGGCTGCCTGTATTGTTAAGGTTGTTGTTTATTTCCTATGTTTGTTTAAGCACTCAGGATTTAGCATTATTAGGACTACAATGTCACTCTCAGGGCAGTCCGGCATGGTCCCTCCTCTGATTGACACCTCACTGTCAATTCGCAATCTCTATAGAGCGCCTAGTGTGGGTGGAGACAGCTCTCTCAGCTCTGCTACATGGCTAAGTCTAAAAATTCTGATTGTGCCAGAACGGCTGCACCCAGTAATCTAAGTGACGCATCAATGGATTCAGGATCTCTTTGCTCTCAGATGAGGTAGCAAAAACCTACTGACAGATTCTCTTTAAATACGTGTAATTGTAGCTAATAATTATTTTGCTATATGGTTTCATTAAACATGTTCGACAAGTTTTTTGTTTCTCTATATTCAACTTTAATGTGGTCTGGGTACATCAATCACCTGAGAGGAGCTCAGAAAAAGACATGAGAGAGCTCACTGATGGACTCTCAGGTATCCCATTCTGCAGACAGCAATAGACAGTCTGCAGAAACAATCTGTACAACATTTTTAATGAAACCCAATTGCAAAAATGATTTTTAGTTAAAAATATATGCTTTTAAGCAAATATAGACAATTGTCTCCAAATATATAAGAAGGAATGGAAGTATGACACTGGTGACCTGGCCCCTTACTCTCATGGGTGCAGGATCTCCCCGCTGTTACGTGCACTATTCTTTTAATTAAAAATGGTTCAAATTAATGTATTTTCTGTAATTGTTTTCAGTAATTATGATACAGTGAAGGAGCTCTTAAGAGGTTTAGTTTTTCATAGAAAATATTTTCTACCATCTTATTTTCCATCTTTTATCATCTTGTTATATAAATACACTAATAATAACCCATCTATGTAGTGTCAACATAATCCGCAACGCTGTCCTAATTTATATCCATGAAAAATTGTATCTGGTGTAGACATAATTAAGAAGTAACTCGAGGAAAGTATGAAGAAAAGAAATAAAAACATAAAAGCACTTGCCCCCAAACTTTAAGGAACGTCAAAAACCAGAGTCATCACTCTATAGATTATGTGTTGCCCGGAGAACGTATGCCTGTCATTGTGTATCAGCCTCCGCTTCTGCCCCCAGTAATGCAGATTTCTGCTGTTCTAAGCAACTTAGTATTAAGTTCATGTAGTTTAAATTAAATGTTTAATTAAACAGAATTGTCTTTGTCTTTGTCCAAACAATGGACATTTCTTATCTACTCGGATATATGGTGGGTTAAATAAGTATTCAACATATCACCAATAGTCTAAGTAAAAAATATTCTAAAAATGCTATTGACATAAGTATCCCACCAAATGTCAGTAATCCAATCCACACAGGCAAAGAAATCAAACCACAGATGACCATAAATTGTGTAATAATGAGAAATGACACAGAGGAAAAGTATTAAACTCACTGAAATTTATTTAATTCTTCATACAAGATGCTTCCTGCATGTTGAAACTAGTTGCATGCTTTGCTCAGGAGTGATTTTGGCCCATTCTTCCACACAAACACTTTTCAAAGTCCCATGGGCTTCTTTTATGAACTCTTAGCTCTTAAGGCCGCTTTACACGCAACGCCATCGCTAACGAGATATCGTTGGGGTCACGGAATTCGTGACGCACATCCGGCCTCGTTAGCGACGTCGTTGCGTGTGACACCTATGAGCGACCGCCAACGATCAGAAATACTCACCAAATTGTTGATCGTTGACACGTCGTTCATTTTCAAATGATCGTTGCTCGTGCTGGACGCAGGTTGTTCGTCGTTCCTGAGGCAGCACACATCGCTACGTGTGACACCCCGGGAACGACGAAGAACAGCAATCCTGCGTCCTCCGGCAACGAGGTGGGAGTGACATGAATGTGGCTGCTCTCCGCCCCTCCGCTTCTATTGGTGGCCTGCTGATTGATGTCGCTGTGACGCCGCACGAACCGCCCCCCTTAAAAAAGAGGTTGTTCACCGCCCACAGCGACGTCGCTAGGAAGGTAAGTCCATTTGACGCGTCCTAGCGATATTGTTCACCACGGGCAGCAATTTGCCCATGACACACAAACGACGGGGGAAAGTGCGATCTCTAGCAACATCGCTAGCGATGTTGCAGCGTGTAAAGCGGCCTTTAGTCTTTCCATAAATTTTCAATTGGATTCATGTCAGGTGATTGGCTGGGTCATTCTCTCAGCTTTATTTTCTTCCTCTGAAACTAATTAAGATTTTGCTTGGCTGTGTGTTTGGGATCACTGTCTTGCTGAAATGTCCAACCTTGTTTCATCTTCATCATTCTCGTAGATGGCAATAGATTTTTATCAAGAATGTCTTTGTACATTTGTCTATTCATCCTTCCTTCAGTTATATAAAGTTTGCCCATGCTGTGTACTGAAAAATAGCTTCATATCATGATGTTCCCAAAGCAAACTTCACTGATGATATGGTATTTGTTTAGGTGATGCGCACTGTCTTTTGGCCTCCAAACATGGTGTGTATTATGACATCCAAAGAGTTCAATTTTGGTGTCATCTGACCAGACTCTATTCTCCCAATATTTCACAAGATTGTCTAAATGTTGTTGCGCAAATTTTAAACTCACTTTTACATGCTTTTTATTTAACAATGGAGTCTGGCGTGGTGAGCGTGAATATATACCATGGTGGTTGAGATTACTTATTGTTTACTTTGAAACAGTTGTACCTGCTGATTCCAAGTCTTTCTGTACCTCTCCATGGGTGGTTCTTGGCTTTCAGACAACTTTTCTAATTATTCTTTTCACTCCTCTTTCTTAAATCTTGCGGGGAGCACCTGATTATGGACGGTTTATGATTAAATGATGTTCTTTCCACTTTAGAATTATGGCCCCAGCAGTGCTCACGGGAACCTTCAGTAGTTTAGAAATTCTTCTGTAACCAATGCCATCAGAATGTTTTGCAACAATAAGGTTGCAAAGGTGTTGAGATAGCTCACTAGTTTTAAGTATCATGAGATGTTTCTTGTGTGGCACCTTGGTAATGAAACACTCTTTATAGGTCAGTTGAACCAGCTGATATTATTTTTCACTAAGTGGAAAGATTGCTTTCTAAATTCTGATACCTTTAAGCTGGTGTCATGACTTTCCATGGCTTTTTGCACCTTTCTAACCCTCTATTACTTAATTTATGGACATCTAAGGTTTGATTTCTTTGTCTGGATTGATTGGGTTGTTACAGACATCTGGTGAGAAATTCATGTAATAGCTCCTTTCGAAATATATTTACTTATTAAATTGGTGATGCATACAATACTTCTTTCACCTGCTGTATGTAAAAGTATCTAGCTATTACTGGTGAGCACCTTGGATGGTATATATATGTGTTCTATAGTTCTCTAATAGCATTAAATAGATTGTCTGATGGAAAGAAGGTAATAACTGAATGGTAGCAACTGATAACTTTTAGATCAGTGGGTGTCTGACCGCTAGTACCCCCACAAGTCACCAGTTTTAATCCAACTAGAATGGAGCAGTATTGCACATTCTTGACCACCGCGCCATTCATTTTTTGAGATTGGTGAGCACTGAGCTCACCATTTTTTCAGATTGTCCCCATTGAGAATGATGAAGTAGACGTCGGCCAAGAAACTCATGCTGCATTCTGATGGGTATAAATGCGCAAGGTTCTGGCAATCAGTGGATGTTGTAGTGATCGCACCCTCACCAATATATGAGTTATCATTTATCCTGTGGATAGGTGGGAGACAATTTTCACTGGAAAACCCTTTTAAGTATACAGCTACAGGCTGCCATGTAGTCGCAGTTACATTCTGAAAATATTGTAATTGAATATGTCAACTCATAAGTTTTCTTGACCATGATCCGACTGGTGCATCATATGCAATCTTAATGTCGTGTGGCTACGAGTCATCTCATAAACCCAGCATGAACGTTAACTGATTTATGAATGTCCTCCATTTTTTGAGAAATCACACCCAGTGGTTGGTATTCTATGTAGTGCACATGTGACCATGGATGAAACATAATCATAATAGACATCAATTGTACCTATCTTTATAGAGGTTGTTCAGGTTTGAGAGCAAATTCTGCAGTCGCTCTATGTGACTGCATATTTCTCAATCATGACAGTGTGTGGTGTGCATACTGTCATGATTCCCCAGTATTGCCGGTGCGAGCGAGCAGTCACATGACTGCCTGTATGAAAATGGCACATCTGAACAGCATTAGGCTTCTTTCAATTAACATCTATTGAGAGAAGCCGGATGAGACTAGTCAGCACATGACTGTATGTATGTAAATAGTATACACGTGGTCATGTGACTGCTCGCTCACATTGCCAATGCTGGGGAATCATGACAATACGCACAACACACACTGTCATGATTCTGAAGTCTGCAGGCACTTAGAATGTATGCAGATTTTGCTCTCAAACCTAGATGAATCCTTAAAGGGAATTTGTCCGCAGGTTTTTGCTACCTCATCTGATACTACCATAATGTAGGCAAACAGGCCCTGAGTTCAACGATGTATCACTTATATTTCTGTGTGCAGCCGTTCTGACACAGTGAAAGATTTTAGATTTTGCATGTAGCAGTGCTCTGGGAGCTGACCCTGCCCACACCAGGCTTTCAGTGCACATTTCCATAGACAGAAGCTGCTAATCACAGAGAGGTGTGGAGTTGGACTAGAGCTCATGAGCAGCTGAGACCCAGTAATGATAAAGATAAGAGGCTTAAGCTAATATTGTAGGTAAACAAAAAAAGACTCGAATAACAGATGCAAGGCTGAAGTCCCTGTTTTAACTATTGCAGCATGCTGTCTTCAGGTTACATGGCAGAAACCTGCTGACAGAGTCCCTTTAATGCTTTGATCACCCAGAGAACCCATAAAACTCATAGTAAGTAAACAATTAAAGTATAATACATTTCAGAATGGCTGGAGCTGATCTATTCTTACCTGGGTAAACAGGTATAATACATTAATAATACTATTATTATTATTATTATTTATTCATTTAGAGAAACTAATCTAGTAAAGCTGAAAAAAAGTACTCCTTGATTTTAAATGTGAAGACACACATATGGCTCTATTCTTGCTGTGAAAAATATAAAAAACCTACAGTAAAAACACAACTGTTAACCCCAAATTTGCCAGTGTAATTACCCCAGGGCAACAATTGGAAGTCAACCGTTATACTGTAAGGCCTCTTTCACACATCAGTTTTTTTGCCATCAGTCGCAATCCGTCGACTTATAAAAAAAAAACGGATCCAGCGAATGATGCTGCTGAATCCGGTTTTTTCCTCATTGACTTGTATTAGTGACGGATTGTGACGGATGGCCTGACGTTTCACCCGTCGTACAACGGATCCATCGAAAATTGTCTGTGTGGCCGATGGAAGCGACATCCAGAGGAACATTTTTTTGTGACTGTCAAAAAAACGTGTAGCGCAGGATCCGTCGCCGTCCGTCATCTTGCAGAATGTTCATCTCTCTCCTCCCCAGCACAGTGTATCCGATGTTGGGACTGGAAAAACTAAGACGACGGATCCGTCAGAAAAAAACGGATCCATCCCATCAGTTTTTACACAATCTGCAACGGATCCGTCAATACGTTGACCCGACGGATTGTGACTGACGCTGAAAAACTGATATGTGAAAGAGGACTAAATGGAAGATTCTGCTGGAAATTCTACAAATCAGTCACCCAATGTGCATAGGAAGATGCTGGTGGTTCAGCTGCTCTTCTGCCCTCTATGGACTATGGATATATATTCTGATGCATTTATTTACTCTCCCCATATAATTACTGTATACCCTAACATTTATTTACTCCCCCCATATAAATACTGTACAGTGGAACCTTGGTTAACGAGAACAGTCCGTTCTGGGAGTGTGCTTGTTAACCTAGTTACTCGTCTAGCAAAGCAAGATTTCCCACAAGTTATTAAATGTCCCATTCTGGTCCCCTATTGTGTCATTCCACACATGCACAAACACACACAAACACGCACACATAAATATTATGCTCACCTTACCTTCCGTTCCATCGCCGGCCTCCTGGTTCTTGCAGTTCGCTGGTACAGGATGTGTATCCGGTAACCATTGAGACCGATGCCGGAACTTCCGCTGCCAGAGCGCTGACGTCAAAGGCAGGAGCCGCTTGCCTCTGATTGGCCAGCGTGCTGCCTTTGAGTAGCGGCTGACATCGGAAGTTCCTCCATCGTTGCGATGGTTACTGATACACCTCCTGTAGCGGCGAACTACAATAACCGGAAGGACGGCGATGGAGCGGAAGGTAAGGAGCATAATATGTGTGTGCGCGTGTATGTGTGTGTTTGTGCGGACTGTAAGACCATTTAGAGCACGGTAGATGTACGGAACCGGAAGTGTGTGCGGTGAGTATTTGCTCGTACGGCAAAGCTTTCTCGTAAACTGAGTTACAAATTTACCGTAAGCCTTGCTCGTTAAGCGAAATACTCGCTAACTGGGTCACTCGATAAGCGAGGTTGCACTGTATATCCTAACATTTATTTAATCCCCCCATACAATTACTGTATATCCTACAAAATAATCCTATATCAACAAAATAAGAACTTGCTGATGCCGCACTTAACCCGGCTCCTTCTTTTATCAGAAACAAATATTTGCAGCTCTGAGCCCAGGACATTTTTTAATATTTCAATACTCTTGCAGAAATAGAACTGCTGATACCTTATTTTGCCAGTCACAAGGATCAAGTTACTGAAACATTCCAGATCGTATGCTACTTTCTAAGCCTTTAATAAGGGCAATGGCTCTTAAATATGGTCTATGGATTTCGGTACTAATCCACAAATGTATGTATCATCTGATAACCGGTAACAATAACTCTGTGCCGCCGTGACTTTCCAGAGATTCCGTTATCATCGGTGACATTTAACTCTGTTCGCCCATTTGCAGAAACGTTCTTCATCAAGCCTAAAATCGAGTAATATTAACACACACCTGTTCCTCTCGCGCAGTCAAGGAGGCCATATTCATGAGCTTATAGCTGCTACCTGGCGCCTCATGAATAGTCATCCAGTTCTGTGAATATTAATTGTACAGAGCCTTAATGATGTCACGGCTCCTATTGAATTGATAAGCCGCCGGCTCATGAATATTGGCAGCGATCGGGGCAGATGACAGGTGCTCTTTAAAGGAGATACAGATCTGACGTATTCTTAGTCTGAATTAATTCAAAGGTCTGAATTACGCGCAGCATTTCTCGTCGACGGCTTGGTTAAACATGATAATTGTGAAAAACACACAAGCTTTACTAAAGCCATGAAGCCGTTCAGAGAAGACGTAATATATAAACCCACTTGATTATCTTTCACAGTGGGCAAGCAAATTTAGCTGCGCACATAACACAGACTGCCACGAATTATTCTTTATTCAGACGAAAACAAATGTAAGTAAATGTAAAGTGACGAGGATCGTATTAATAAACCGCTTCCTTTCTTCTCTAATCATTTTGGTGTAAACATTAGAGAAATGAAAGCGTTTAACGTTCCGCGTTCCGGGCAGGCACCGGGCAGAAGAAACGTTCAGGCAAAAGGGGAATTGATATTTTAGAAAATTACAGAGAGAATAGAGGCGGTGTAATTGGAAGCTGATTTAACGTTATGTCTTGGGTTCTCTTAAGTGCTGTAAAATCTGCTTGTAGGTATGTTACGGTGTTAATGGCTTCTTTGCACTTTTACGATGATAAATTATTACAGGATAAAACAGGCAATTTTTAGAAAGGTTAATTTTACAGGTCACTGTTCATACACAGATATGTAATGGCACTTGTACTCCTTAAAGGGAATCTGTGAGCACGTTTTTGCCACCTAATCTGAGAACAGCATAATGTAGAGACAGAGATCCTGATTCCAGTGATGTGTCACTTCCTGGGCTGCTGTAGTTTTCAGAAAATCACTGTTTAATAAGCAGTAGATAATCATTAGAGGACTACTTGCCCTGGTGCCAGGTAGTCCAGCATATGCATGAACTCTGTATAACTACTAGATTTGCAGCAGAGAAAACATTGATGCTATCAAAATGACAGCAAACAGCTCAGTAAGTGACACATCGCTGGAATCAGGGTCTCTCTCTCTACATTTTGCTGCTCTCAGATGGGGGAGCAAAAACCTGGTGACAGATTCCCTTTAAGGCAATTTCACATATCTGAAATTGACAGTCTAGATACGGATCAGGATGTTCAGATCGGCAGCTGGTCTCCTACAGCTTCATATCTGCCTGTGTGAGGCTGCAGAGTCCAAGGGAGAAGATACATGGCTGATCCAAATATCACGATCCATACTCGGGCCGTAAAAGTCACAATTGTTAAACCAGCCTAAGCTCTATGGGCACCATTACTTATCTGGGTATGAAAATAGACTTGTATTATTAGCCTTTCTAAAAATTGCCACTAACTATGGTGTTCTGTAAGCCATGGCTAACTGTTGGCTACAAGCTCATATGGCCACTACACTGGACAAAAATACAAATGCAACATTTTTGTTTTTGCTCCTATTTTTCCTGAGGTAAACTCAAAGATCTAGGACTTAAGGCGGCGTCACACGGTACGATATATCGTGCGATCGCATGAACGATCGCACCCGACCCCCGTCATTTGTGCGTCACGGGCAATTTGTTGCCCGTGGCGCACAATGTCATTAATCCCCGTCACACGTACTTACATCCCGAACGACGTCGCTGTGGGCGGCGAACATCCTCTTCCTGAAGGGAAAGGGACATTCGGTGTCACAGCGATGTCACACAGCGGCCGCCCAATAGAAGCGGAGGGGCGGAGTTGAGCGGGACGTAGGTAAGCTGTGTTTGTCGTTCCCGGGGTGTCACACGTAGCGATGTGTGCTGCCTCGGGAACGATGAACTACCGGAGCACAGAAGGAGGAACGACATTATGGAAATGAACAACGTGTCAACGAGCAATGATAAGGTGAGTATTTTTGCTCGTTAACAGTCGTTTGGAGGTGTCACGCCGTACGACATCTCTAACGATGCCGGATGTGTGTCACAAACTCCGTGAATCTGGCGATATATCGTTACATATATCGTAGTGTGTGACGGGGCCTTTAAAAGGCTTTATCTCTCAAATATTGTTCACAAATTTGGCTATATCTGTGTTAATCAGCATTCATCCTTTGCTGAGATAATCCATCCACTTCACAAGTGTGGCTTATCAGGATGCTGATTAGACTGCACGATTATTGCACAGGTGTGCCTTTGGCTTGCCACAATAAAAGGCCACTCTAAAATGTGCAGCTTTACAGTACTGGGGGAGGATCCCAGGAGATTAGAAAACCAGTCAGTATCTGGTGTGACCACCATTTTCCTCACACAGTGCAGCACATCTCCTTCGCATAGAGTTCATCAGGTTGTTGATTGTGGCCTGTAGATTGTTGGTCCACTCCTTAGGGGTACTTTGCACACTACGACATCGCAGGTGCGATGTGGGTGGGGTCATGTCGAAAGTGACGCACTTCCTGCGTTGCTCTCGACATCGTAGTGTGTAAATCCTAGATGATACGATTAACAAGCGCAAAAGCGTCGTAATCGTATCATCGGTGTAGCGTCGGCGAATTCCATAATTACGCTGACGCGACGGTCCGATGTTGTTCCTCGCTCCAGTGACAGCACACATCGCTGTGTGTGAAGTCGCAGGAGCGAGGAACATCTCCTACCTGCGTCCCGGCTGCAATGCGGAAGGAAGGAGGTGGGCGGGATATTTACATCCCGCTCATCTCCGCCCCTATTGGCCGCCTGCCGTGTGACGTCGCAGTGACGCCGCACGAACCGCCTCCTTAATAAGGAGGCGGTTCGCTGGCCAGAGCGACGTCGCACAGCAGGTGAGTGTATGTGAAGCAGCCGTAACGATAATGTTCGCTACGGCAGCTATCACAATGATATTGCAGCTGCGACGGGGGAGGGGACTATCGCGCTCGGCATCGTAGCATCGGCTTGCAATGTCGTAGTGTGCAAAGTGCCCCTTAATGGCTGTGTGAATTTGCACCATATTGGCTGGAACTTGAACATGCTGTTGTATCCATTGATCCACGTCATCCCAAGCATGCTCAGTGGGTGATATATTCGGTGAGTATGCTGCCATTCAAGAACTGGGATGTTTTCAGCTTCCAGGAATTGTGTACAGATCCATGCAACATAGGGCCGTGCAATATCATACTGCAACATGAGGCGATGGTCCTGGATGAGTGGCACAACAATGGTCTACAGGATCTCATTATCTCTGTGCATTCAAAATGCCATCAATAAAATATACCTGTATTCATTGTCCATAACATATGTCTGCGAAGTGCCCATACAATAATCCCACCGCCATCATGGGTCACTCGATTCACAACAATGACATCAGCAAATTACTCATCCATCATTTTTTATATCCTATATTTACCATTTTATACATATATATATATATATATATGTACAGACCAAAAGTTTGGACACAACTTCTCATTCAAAGAGTTTTCTTTATTCTCATGACTCTGAAAATTGTAGATTCACATTGAAGGCACCAAAACTATGAATTAACGCATGTGGAATTAAATACTTAACAAAAAAGTGTGAAACATCTGAAAATTTGTCTTATATTCTAGGTTCTTCAAAGTAGCCACCTTTTGCTTTGATTACTGCTTTGCACACTCTTGGCATTCTCTTCATGAGCTTTAAGAGGTTGTCACAGGAAATGGTCTTCCAACAGTCTTGAAGGAGTTCCCAGAGATGCTTAGCACTTGTTGGCCCTTTTGCCTTCACTCTGCGGTCCAGTTCACCCCAAACCATCTCGATTGGGTTCAGGTCTGTTGACTGTGGAGACCAGGTCATCTGGCGTAGCATCCCATCACTCTCCTTCTTAGTCAAATTGCCCTTACACAGCCTGGAGGTGTATTTGGGGTCATTGTCCTGTTGAAAAATAAATGATGGTCCAACTAAACGCAAACCGGATGGAATAGTATGCCGCTGAAAGATGCTGTGGTAGCCATGCTGGTTCAGTATGCCTTCACTTTTGAATAAATCCCCAACAGTGTCACCAGCAAAGCACCCCCACACCATCACACCTCCTCCTCCATGCTTCATGGTGGGAACCAGACATGTAGAGTCCATCCGTTCACCTTTTCTGCATCACACAAAGACACGGTGGTTGGATCCAAAGATCTCAAATTTGGAGTCATCAGACCAAAGCACAGATTTCCACTGGACTAATGTCCATTCCTTGTGTTCTTTAGCCGAAACAACTCTCTTCTGCTTGTTGCCTGTCCACAGCAGTGGTTTCCTAGCAGCTATTTTACCATGAAGGCCTGCTGCACAAAGTCTCCTCTTAACAGTTGTTCTAGAGATGTGTCTACTGCTAGAACTCTGTGTGGCATTGAGTGGTCTCTAATCTGAGCTGCTGTTAACCTGCGTTTCTGAGGCTGGTGACTCGGATAAACTTATCCTCCGCAGCAGAGGTGACTCTTGGTCTTCCTTTACTGGGGCGGTCCTCATGTGAGCCAGTTTCTTTGTAGCGTTTGATGGTTTTTGCCACTGCACTTGGGGACACTTTCAAAGTTTTCCCAATTTTTTACACTGACTGACCTTCATTTCCTAAAGTAATGATGGCCACTCGTTTTTCTTTACTTAGGTGCTTTTTTCTTGCCATAATACAAATTCTAACAGTCTATTCAGTAGGACTATCAGCTCTGTATCCACCAGACTTCTGCACAACACAACTCATGGTCCCAACCCCATTTATAAGGCAAGAAATCCCACTTATTAAACCTGACAGGACACACCTGTGAAGTGAAAACCATTTCCGGTGACTACCTCTTGAAGTTCATCAAGAGAATGCCAAGAGTGTGCAAAGCAGTAATCAAAGCAAAAGGTGGCTACTTTGAAGAACCTAGAATATAAGACATATTTTCAGTTGTTTCACACTTTTTTGTTAAGTATTTCATTCCACATGTGTTAATTCATAGTTTTGATGTCTTCAATGTGAATCTACAATTTTCAGAGTCATGAAAATAAAGAAAACTCTTTGAATCAGACGGTGTGTCCAAACTTTTGGTCTGTACTGTATGTATATATACATACACACACATACTTGAATGTAAAGGAAATAAGTGCTTAGTCAAATATTTAACTTTTCTAAAGAGTCACTGTCACTGATTATCATTGTATAGTTGAATATTTACCTGTTACAGAAAGAGACACTGATAATCATTTGTTACAAAATGAAGACATGACAATGGTGTACAGAGAAATTGTTTTTTTCTTATCCACAGTTCATCTTTGTATTAGTATTAGCAAAAAACAACGCACACTTTAAAGAGACTGTGATTTAAAAGGCTATTATCATCTACAAGATCCTATCCCAATATGTAGTAGGTATAATAATAATAATATTAGCAAATACCTCCAATTAGAAATGTAGTATAGTTCTTCTGATAAGCTATGGCTCTTACCTCATGTGCAGGGCATTGCAGCTTAGTTGTCCATGGTTACAATCACGAACAACTGTCATTATATGAGTACATGTACCCATGACTACCTAAGCTGTAATGCCCTGCACATGAGGTAAGAGATGGTTAATCAGGAGAGCTATACTACATTTCTAATTGGAAGTATTTACTAATATTAACATTATTAAGCCTACTACATATTGGGATAGGATATGCTTGGAGATAGGAATACCCCTTTAAATGTTTCCAAAATAAGACTAGTAATACTGTACTTTTATTTTTTTGCATATTGAATCCTTAAATCATTATCTGTAGGCAGACCCTCGGGGATCATTTCCTGGCCCATAGCTTTTAGCAGCTCATTTATATATAAGAAAAATGTGGATTTTTCTGGAATAAAACATGAGATCGCAGAGATCAAGGTGTATTTTATTCACCTTCCTATGACCTTGGGGATTGATCCCACTAATGGTTGATTCCCTTTAAAGCCAAAACAAAAATTGGATTAAAAAAAAAAAGAAGAGCAGATTTAGTTTCCCCTTTATAATCCACTTCTGGCTTCAAAAATTGCATCATTGAAAACACCCTAAAATGAATGCTAAATTAAACAAATTAACTGTTAATTACCATGCATGGCAGTGGACAAGGGGATATGTAAAATAATGTATGGCCTATACTTAAATACATGCTTTATTTTTAACGTTGCAAGTGAAGATAGGAAACTTTATAATATATCTTATCAGAGAATAATTTCTCTTTGCCACTTATCAGTCACTTCTTCTCTTCCTGATCATAAACTCTCAAAATATGCTCAAATCTGTCTACAAATCTGTCTGCAGAGAAAAAGAAAATAACACCTGTTGCTGTCAGTTTCAATGTAAAGGAAAGGGGGGGGGGGATCCTGGAAGAAAACAAAAGCAGAAGGGTGCCAGGAGAAACTGCAGAGTCTTCTAATGCAGAGGGGAAAATTCCTAAAATTGAGGACACTAATCATAATAGGCAGAAATAGTGTTATCCCCTGTGTACACATACATGGCGGTATGTTTTGAAGTTACCTGACAGTGCAGTTATACTTTCAGTAATCCTTACTATAACTTATTATCCATACCAGTTAGGTATTGTGTATAGGAGGGTCCCAGCCGATGGCTTTGTAGCTGTCTACAACTGCATCAATGGCACCAAGGAGACAGTAATGGACTTATTGGGTCTTGGCTCTAGGGCCATTTATACTACACTAATATAGGTGATTTTGTCTCTGAAAAAAACCCTATATCTTTCTTTTCCAGATGCAACATGGCTAATATTTCCTTGCTACTTTCTGTAAATAATATCGGCTGTTGATGTCGCACTTTCTGTTTACGCTCCATTTACCGCAGTCTTGTTTGTCTTCTGTGTCTTTGATACATTAACTGTCAGCCGAGAGCTAATGACGCTTGAGAGAATGTGGGAAAGAAATGGTTGATTTTTAACTAAAACAAAGACCATTGCAGTTAATGTGGTTACACAGCGTGTACACCGTGTCAGGCGTCACTGCGCCCTGGTGATGGTGGTAAGTGCCAATGATGGGATAGCGCATCTATAGGAAGTAGCTGGGGTTTAGCGGTATCTGGTTGTTTTTGATCATTACAGTGTTTTATTATATCAGAACCATGCTAATACCATTGAATGAATTGACAGACAGCTATAAATATAGGGAAATCTTACTGCGGTCATAGACTATAGTCATATCGGCCTAATGACTGTTTATGTAACTCCCTAATTGATTCATAGAAGTATCCACAAAGATGGTGCCTCAGCAATTTTGCCAAAAAGTGATTTTGTCCACATTCTAAAAAACATTCTCTAAGGGGCACTTTGCACACTACGACATCGCAGGTGCGATGTCGGTGGGGTCATGTCGAAAGTGACACACATACGGCGTCGCTCTCGACATCGTAGTGTGTAAATCCTAGATGATACAATTAACGAGCGCAAAATCGTCGTAATCGTATCATCAGTGTAGCGTCGATGAATTCGATAATTACGCTGCTGCGACGGTACGATGTTGTTCCTCGCTCCTGCGGCAGCATACATCGCTGTGTGTGAAGCCGTTGGAGCGCAGAACATCACCTTACCTGCTACCCGCAGCTCATGCCGACTATGCTGAAGTAAGGAGGTGGGCGGGATGTTTAAGTCCCGCTCTGCTCCGCCCCTCCGCTGCTATTGGCCGCCTGCGTGTGACGTCGCTGTGACGCCGCACGACCCGCCCCCTTAATAAGGAGGCGGTTTGCCGGCCAGAGCGACGTCGCAGGGCAGGTGAGTGCAAGTGAAGCTGCCGTAGCGATAATGTTCGCTACGGCAGCTATCACAAGATATTGCAGCTGCGACGGGGGCGAGGACTATTGTGCTCGGCATCGCAAGCATCGGCTTGCGATGTCGTAGTGTGCAAAGTGCCCCTAAGGCTTAGGGCACATTCACACCTCCAAATTTCTATCCGTGTCTTTTACTGATTGCATTCGTATGGCCGGTGTTACACTTGTGAGTGACTTGAGCGAGAATTCGAGTCCAATCGGCACTGACAGGAGAGTGCGGCTTCGTGAATTTCAGTGCAGCTGTACGCTCCTGTCTGGGATTGTGCGGCCGTGCTGAGTGATGCAACTCAATTCTCACGCGAGTCACTCACAAGTGTGACACCGGCCTCCCTGTGATAGTCTCCTGAGCCATTCACATGTCCAAAGAAACATGTCCGATATTGATGCAAGGGTTGGATCAAAATCAGCAATGCAAGTCTATGGATCTGTAGATAACAAACCACGCTCGGATGTAATAGATTGTCAGAATGAAGAAGGTGAAAAAACTTATATTTTTATCTTCACATATGTGAAAAACTCATGACACTTGGACCACACTCTGATCAACATCTGATCAGAATAAAGCTACTTTCACACTTCAGTGATTTCAAATCCGTCAGGTCAATTGTTGCAACTGAACAACGGATCCGTCGTTTTTTAGCTGTCAACGGACGCAACGGATGAGTTATTTCACAGGATTCCGTTCACTGGAATCCTGTGAAAAAACTGATCCTTCGTGTCCGTTACATCCGTTGTGCGTCCGTTTTACGACGGATCCGTCGTGATCCATTTGTTTTTGGGACAGCCCAATGGGAGTGCCAGACATGCTGGGCATTTTCAGTAGACACCATAGACATCCATTATACCACTTGACTTATTGCAACGGAATCCTGCGCATTAAGTTTTTTTGACACGCCAAAAAACGTTAATGTCAGTTTCCTTCCGCCCGACGGTCAGTCATTCCATGACTGATCCGTCACATGGCGGCTGCAACGCAAGGCCATCAGTCGCAATCCGTCATTATTACAAGTCTATGGGGAAAAAACTGAATCCTACAAAATATTTTGCAGGATACCGTATTTTCTCAACGCAACGGATTGTGACTGATAGAAAAAGTCTGAAGTGTGAAAGTAGCCTGACTAGTCTGTCTTACTTGTACATGTAAAATGAGCCCTTACTCATTCTCAGGCTAAGTTCACACCAGCATATAAAAATTATTACATTTTCATCCAAAAAAAAGGTACCATTTTTCATCTGTATTGTCATTTGTATGGCATCCTCTTTTTTTACATGTAAAATGTACAAGATTGAATTTTCCTTTGTTAAAGAAATGAAATGTATCCAGGAAAATCAGATGACGATTGAACCATGTGGGATCTGATTTTTTTTTGCGCACACATAGACATTAATAGGTGAGTCTCATCCATAATCTGGATTAGCGCATGTTGCCATTCTTTTTCATACATTCGGTAAGTGTCAAAAAACTATCATCTGATCAGACCGGTTGAATGACATTTGTCCGAATGTTGTTGGTTTTTCATTGACGGCACTTCATCCGAAAATACAGCCCCATGACCTAAGGCCGGTTTCACACATCAGGCTTTTTGCCGGTTTGCCGGATCCGGCGCTCTCCCATACAGTGACTACAGTACAGTGACAGCGCAACAAGCGCCGGTCACGTGCTGTCATGTGACCGGCGCATGTGACCCGGAAGTTACAGCGCTGTCGCTGTACTGTATTGTCTGTACGGGAGAGCGCCGGATCCGGCAAACCGGCGAAAAGCCGGATGTGTGAAACCGGCCTAACACCAGACACCGGACATCTAAGAATGAAATTAACTCCAATCAATCCCCTTCGTAGAATCAATAAAGACTTGTGAATTTAATTTTGAGAGAAACCCCTCACCTCTCCTGGCATCCCATGAAATAACAATTCTGGAACATTTTTCCTTGTAGCTCTCTGCCATTCCTCTGTTATTCCTCCTAAAAATGTATAACTAAATTGACAACTAGGTGTCACCATTCCCCCTTGCCCAAGGGTCATCCCCCTGCACAGTCAGCAATGATTGGACAGTGTGAATGTAAGGACACGCCCTGTTGTCCAAGTCTTTATTAACTTCTAGCAGAGGTTACAGGAATGTCAAAATGCAGAGTTCTAAGAATAGATTATCCGGAATGGTATTATGTGTTGAATACAAGTACCATGTTTCCCCAAAAATAAGACAAGGTCTTATATTCTTTTTGCTTCGAAAGGTGCGCTACGGCTTATTTTCATGAGGTGTCTTATGTTTTTTATTGCCACATTGTGTTGCAATAAGCCCCTGAAAATTTATAGTCACACACCTACTGTTAATACAGAATTAGTATTCACCCCTTCCCCCTTACTGCCAGTGGCATTGGTAATTCTGTCATCTGCTATATTCCTTGCCTGACGATGCCTTTGCAATCCTTGAACTGGCCGGCGGCTCTCCTGACCTGACCGTGACATCTGCATAGAGATACATGTTGTAACGCTCGGGTCAGGAGAGCCCCTGGCCAATTTGAGGATTGCAATGTGATCTAGGGTGAGGAATACAGCTGAATCCCTGATGCCGACACAGAGGGGTGGGTGGGAGAAGGGGTGAATATTCATTTTGAATTATCAGTGGGCACGTGACTATAAATATTCTTGGACTTACCACAACGCAACGGGGCAACGTACGGCAATAAAGTTACATATTCTGAAAGAGCTGCACAAGCCCTATTTCAAGATACTGTTAGTATGATGAACCACAACTAGGGCTTAATTTTGGAGTAGGGCTTCTAGTTTAAATATGCTCCAAAAATGACGAAAAATCATGCTAGGGCTTATTTTTGCCATAGAGCTTATATTTTAAGCATGCCCCAAAAAGGATGAAAAATCCTGCTAGGGTTTATTTTGGAGGTAGGACTTATATTTTAAGCATACATCAAAAAGGATGAAAAATTCTGCTAGGGCTCATTTTTGGGGTGGGGCTTATATTTTAAGCATGTTCCAAAAAAGCAGAAAAATACTGGTAGGGTTTATTTTGGTTGTAGGGCTTATATTTTAAGCATGCCCCAAAAAGGATGAAAAATCCTGCTAGGGTTTATTTTCGGGATAATAATAATAATAATAATTTTATTCATTTATATAGCGCTATTAATTCCACAGCGCTTTACATACATTGGCAACACTGTCCCCATTGGGGCTCACAATCTCGAGTCCCTATCAGTATGGGATAGGGCTTCTATTTTAAGCATACCTCAAAAAGGATGAAAAATTCTGCTAGGGCTTATTTTTAGGGTAGGGCTTATATTTTAAGCATGTTCCAAAAAAGAAGAAAAATCCTGGTAGGGTTTATTTTGGGGGTAGGGCTTATATTTTAAGCATGCCCCAAAAAGGATGAAAAATCCTGCTAGGGTTTATTGTGGGGATAGGGTTTATATTTTAACCATGCCTCAGAAGGATGAAAAATCCTGCTGGGGCTTATTTTGGGGGTAGAGCTTATATTTTAAGCATGCCTGAAAAAGGATGAAATATTCTGCTAGGGCTTATTATGGGGTAGGGCTTATATGTTAAGCATGCCCGAAAAAGGATGACAAATTCTGCTGGGGTTTATTTTGGGGGTAGGGCTTATTGTTTAAGCATGCCCGAAAAAGGATGAAAAATTCTGCTAGGGTTTATTTGGGGAGTAGGTCCTATATTTTAAGCATGCCCCAAAAAGGATGAACAATTCTGCTAGGGTTTATTTGTGGAGTAGGTCCTATATTTTAAGTATGCCTCGCAAATGATGATAAATCCAGCTAGGGCTTATTTTGGGGGTAGGGCTTATATTTTAAGCATGCTCCAAAAAAGGATAAAAAATCCAGCTAGGGCTTATTTTCGGGCTAAATGACACGTCAGTTGGTGGCTGCCTAACCAGTGCTAACCATACCAATTACTGACGCATAAGTGGAAGACAATTTTATTTGAAAGCTGCTGATTTATTCCTGGAATAAGTAACATGTAATTAGGAAACCTGGAATCTCGTCATTTTATACTTCAGATGTCCAAGAAATTGGATCATTGATTGTTGAGCCGCTGTTCCATTTGGAACCTTATCCGAGCGATTGGAAGTAACTAGCGCCCATAGGACACAGTCAATGATTCTATGGTAGATAGAAAATAGTACATTTGTTTTGTGCCATCTGATCCTTTTCAGAAATAATGAGTGATTATGAAGTGGGTACAGACTTGCGGAATATATTGTGTATATATATAGTGCCAGGAGACTTAATCCTCGCAGCCTCATGAATACTATTCTGATTATGGATCTCCTCTTAATAGCAGACTTCATCACTCCCGCCAATACTCACCAGTCTCATATAGGATATTCCATTCACTTTGACATTGTTATGATTAATTTGCAGGGATTTTTCTTTGTAAATTATTGATTTTTAGCTGAAAAATGTTTTCAAAGCAGCAGCAGATCAGCGTCTACAGAAAACTCTATCGGCACAAACCCCCTGCTGGATTATTTGTTTAAAAACTGCTTATAGGAATCTTGGATCCAGTTCAAAAAGACGGTTGAATTCTCGCTCAGCTAAGAGCAGATTAGAAAAAAAAAAAAGGTTTTAGAAAGGGGCTTTGTTCTCATTGTGCAAGTTCAAGAGGATTTAATACCGAATTGCACCAGTCAATTTTGTGCAATTAAACCATTGTTGTTTGAAGTTTTGGAGAAAGAAAAAAAATTCTAATTGGGAAATACTAATAAATCTATGAAGTCCGTTCACTTCCAAGAAATGTTGTAATACACGATTCTGCCGTGTTACTCATTCATTACCAGTCCTCAAGGTTGTGAGATAAAACATTCCTCTAACCTCTGGCAAGATTGGGAACAGTTTGTGTTTCATGAGCTTAAATCACTACCAGCGGAGCACGGCTGATGTCCTCAGAAATCTCCGCACCCGGCCAATTGGTCACACAAGCCGGTAAAAGTATGTTTTTGCTAAAACAATCATTTTATCATCACAAGAAAATAAAAAGTGTGTTCTAAAGTAAACCAAATCTATTTCTACTGTTAAAATGTGATGCATGACCTCAGAGAAGTCAGGCTGACCTGCAGGCACACACTCGTTCTGGAGTATCGCTGGACAGGAGCCATCAAAAATACCCTATGTTCCGCTTGCCCTCTGTGTATTATATTTTTCATGTAAATGTGTTGAACAAATCATCTGATTAAAGAGATACAATCCTTTTAGAATTTCTGGATAAACCACACCTGTACCTCCACCATGATGCATGGTATGCTTGTGGTGTATGTCACTTTTTCGTTATCCAAATACAAAGGAAAAAATCCAGCACCTGTTTTTCTTTTTTTTTCTTTGTTTTTGTATTTTCCTGTGGAGGTTGACCGCCCTCCCTCTGCTTTCTTCCATGCACCCTGATGAAGAGGTTGTATGGTGAATGGCTGAGCTTTTTTGTTTAATTTGATTCTACTTTATCGTTATGGAGCTTTTATTTAAAAAAAAAAATCTACCTATTTACTAATAAGTAGTAATGAGCAAATAGTTGCTATTTGTGTTCGGATTATTCAGAACGAATCCCAAAGTAATATTTCGATGTTCGGCACAAATAACAAACCTAATGCAAGTCAGTGGGGAACACGGGATTTTTTTCTTGCTGTGATGAATACTGGAATAGTACTTGGTATTTGGTAAGCATTATCCCAATACGAATAGTTACTTTTCGCTCATCACTACTAATAACCTATAGCAACCAGGGATTTTATTTTAAAAAGAGTAACTAAACTTTCACATTTTTTAGAACATTTTCCAGCATGAAAAGTTATGAAATTGCTTCATTAGGGGATTTTTCTTCATTATTGTAAAAAATAAATAAATAATAATATCATGTTAGTGGTCTCCAAACCCCAGATTTTAGCCAATCTGTCTGCCTTGAGATACATTGATATTAGAATGGAGTACAGATGATGGCAGTGATTGGGTCTCCAAAACCATGCTTTTTCCAAGTCTGTCTACTTTGAGATGCATTGATATCAGAATAGCGTACAGATGATGGAAGTGATTGGGTCTCCAAAACTCTGCTTTTTCCAAGTCTCTCTGCTTTGAGATGCATTGATATCAGAATGGAGTACAGATGATGGAAGTGATTGGATCTCCAAAACCCTGCTTTTTCCCAGTCTATCTGCCTTGAGATACATTAATAGCAAAATGGAGTACAGATTATTGCAGTGAAAGAAAGGGTCAGCAACTGTCTCCTTATCAGAGCAACCTCCAGCAGTAACATAATATAGAGATATAGGTGCTGAGCTGACCCTTTCACTGCCATCATCTGTACTTCATTCTGATATCAAGGCAGACAGATAGACAGTCAGAGGTTCGTAAGTCGCCAAGTATTTGCATTTTTATTTACAGGAATGAAGAGAAATCATCTAATAAAATGATGCAAACTTTCATACCTTACAAAATTGACAAAATTAAAATAAAAGTTTAGTTATTCTTTAAAGCGTAAGAAGTGAAGTTTCTAGGGAACCTGTAAATAGTCCTGCCTATAAAGGGTGCACTTTAAATGGAATGTCTTAAAGATTCCAAGTTCGATATGTGGGGAATGGTAAATGGATGGAAACTCATGCGAGGTACAAATAATTGAATGTGAATTACATGGGTGAAAGAATGCAGCTTTCCCTGACTTTGGTTATTGTGAGGGCACCTTGGAATGGGATGAGTTTCGCCGCTTAGTCAGGGGTACTTGATATATCATCCTAATATATGCCTGCATATTACGGTAGGATGAAGGGGATAATGCATGAATGGCTGCTAATGGGCCACTCCTCACATTCATCCTGCCTTTATCCGTGTCTTGTCCTGTGCATATCATCATTATGTGAATGGTAATCTCCCTCGGACATTACCAGTCTTATTAGCCACAAGCACTTACAAAGGAAACTTTGCTGTAAATGTCTTACCTATTTTACTTGGGAGATGAAAGTGTATGTTCATATATTGCCGGCTGTGGATATTTTATTTTAAAGTAAAACCAATAATCTGCTGTAAATATTGTACACTTTTCGTGATTCAAGTCATGTCGCTTAAAATCCGTGTAAGTGAATATTTGTATATAGTCTAAAAGCCCAGTAATGCCCGAGCTCGGGTTCAGTTGAGAAGAAAAGGTTATTGAGTAACCTTGTAAGGTGAACACTTCACCAGAAATGCTGAGCCAAACACTCACACTCAATTTTTGTATGTTTTCCAAATTGTACCTATCTAAATGCTTTTGATACTGTATGATGTGCTAATGAAATTTCCCAATCACATAGCAGACAAAAAGATATTTTGTACTTTTTGAGCCACTGTAATATTTAATAAAACATTACTATGAACTCGTTTTGACTTTCATTTTTTTTTTCCTCCTGAAGCCGGATGTGAATAAGAGAATATTCAGGTTCTGTTTATTAAAGTAGCTTAAAGGGATGTATCAGGTACATAATTACATAGTTACTTAGGTTCGAAAAAGACCTAGGTCCATCTAGTTCACCCTTCCTCCACCAGTTCTACATTGTGCCATTAAGTCATTTATAACCAACAATGTTTTGTGTAGTGAGGAAATCATCCAGCCCTTTTTTAAAAGCTGTTATAGTATCTGCCATTACTACCTCTTGTGGTCGGCATTCCACAGTCTGACCGCTCTAACTGTAAAGAACCCTTTCCTATTTAGCTGCCGGAATCGCTTTTCTTCCACTCGCAGTGAGTGCCCCCTGGTCCTTAGTATTGTCTTTGGAAGGAATAATTCATGTGCCAGACCTTTATATTGACCACACATGTATTTATATATATAAATGACATCTTCTCTAAGCTTAACAAATCTAACTTTTTCAACCTGTCATCATATGGGAGGCTTCCATTCCTTGTAGTAGCCTAGTTAACAACTTTGAACTGACTCTAACTTCTGAATGTCATTTTTAAAATGTGGAGCCCAAAACTGAATCCCATATTCCAGATGTGGCCTTACAAGTGATTTATAGAGGGGTAACAATACGTTGGGATCACGGGATCTAATCTCTCTTTTTATACACCCTAAAATCTTGTTTGCTTTAGCAGCTGCTGCCTGACATTGAGTGCTGCTGCTCAGCTTATTTGTAATAAGAATACCCAAGTCCTTCTCCTGTTCTGTAGTCCCGAGTTTACTTCCATTTAATGTATATGCAACTATAGGATTACTCCGTCCTAGGTGCATTACTTTACAAGTAAAAGAAAGAAAAATCATCCAGCTCTTCAGGCGAGGAAAGCCATGGTCTTTATTTCAGCATGCAGACAGCGAATGACATGACAAGCACAGCACTATGCGTTTCAGGTGAAACAATCACCCTTAATCATGATTAAGGGTGATTGTTTCACCTGAAACGCGTAGTGCTGTGCTGGTCATGTAATTCGCTGTCTGCATGCTGAAATAAAGACCATGGCTTTCCTCGCCTGAAGAGCTGGATGTTTTTTCTTTCTTTTACTTGCAATATTGGGCTGTGGCAGTGCCTGTCCGTGCTCCAGGGAGAAGCCAGGAGTGAGCTCTTACACGGTGAGCTGATATACACTAATTGCATTACTTTACATTTATCGAAATTAAATCTCATTTGCCAAGTGTCTGTCCATTCTGACATCTTATCCCGATCTTTTTGTAATATTGTACTA
The DNA here is from genome assembly GCF_048569485.1 of Anomaloglossus baeobatrachus. Taxonomy (NCBI): domain Eukaryota; kingdom Metazoa; phylum Chordata; class Amphibia; order Anura; family Aromobatidae; genus Anomaloglossus; species Anomaloglossus baeobatrachus. The sequence continues at coordinate 86,296,176 of NC_134357.1, read as the reverse complement.
TCAAGGTCAGTTTTTAATATCCTACATAGTTTGGTGTCATCAGCAAAGACTGACACTTTACTATCAATCCTATCCACAAGGTTATTAATAAAGAGGTTAAAAAGAATCGGTCCTAGCACAGATCCCTGCATTACTCCTCTGTTGACTATTGCCCATTTAGAGAATGTACCATTTATGACTACTCTTTGCTTCCTATCTTTTAGCCATGATTAAAGCTGGGTTCACACATAGCGACAGCGACAACGACGTCGCTGTTACGTCACCATTTTCTGTGACGCAACAGCGACCTTGTAAGTCGCTGTTATGATCGCTGCTTAGCTGTCAAACACAGCAGACGCAGCAGCGATCATAACGACACGCTTCGCTGTGGAAGCGATGCTGCGCTTGGTAACTAAGGTAAATATCAGGGAACCAACCAAAGTGCTTCTCTGGTTACCCGATATTTACCTTGGTTACAAGCGCACACTGCTTAGCGCTGGCTCCCTGCACTCATAGCCACAGTACACATCGGGTTAATAAGCAAACCTTTGCTTATTTCCCGATGTGTACTCTGGCTGTGTGCAGGGAGCAGGGAGCCGGCAGCACTGGCAGCGCGGAGAGCGGCGGACGCTGTAACTAAAGTAAATATCAGGTAACCAAGGAAAGGGCTTCTTGGTTACCCGATGTTTACCATGGTTACGGCTTACCACAGGCTGCCAGACGCCGGCTCCTGCTCCCTGCTCGCTTCATTTCGTCGCTCTCTCGCTGTCACACACAGCGATCTGTGCTTCACAGCGGGAGAGCAACGAGCAAAAAATGAACCTGGACATTCAGCAATGACCGGCGACCTCACAGCAGGGGCCAGCTCGTTGCTGGATGTCACACACAGTGACAGCAACGGGACGTCGCTGCTACGTCACAGAAAATGGTGACGTAACAGCGACGTCGTTGTCGTTGTCGCTATGTGTGAACCCAGCTTAAGGGGCGGTCGTCTTATCCAAACTGTTAGCTTATGGGAGGCACATGATACATAGGAAACAGAAGACTGCAGATGTGAGAGTTTTCTGAGCATACTTGGTAATATGTGTAGAGAGGTGGAGGAGGTATGCTGTGGCCTTCATCTATTGTGTTATCTATATGAAGTTGTTCTCTTTGAAGGTGATCACGCCGGTGATTGCTGAAAAGTGATCACTACAAAACACGATCAGTCAAACTAATATCTAATATTACTGCTATTAACTTCAACCAATTCTAAAAATTTCAATTTTGTTATCTTAATAGTATAATGAGCTGCAAGATAATCTTCTATATATCCTGTATGCAGCTGTCTAGTACTTTAAATAGTGCTTAGGGGTGAGGCGTCCTTTCAGGTTTGGGCACTTGATCATGTTGCTTCCATGAATAATGAGACATGGTAGTTATGGTCCTTGACGTTCTTTGCTCAAAGGCAGCCATATCACATTCATTGTTACATAAGTAGGCATAATACACTACTTGTACTCACTGAGGTGTGTAATTTCCCACTTATTCCTTAAAATGAATTTAAATGTATTCTAAAGAATAACCCTATTCAAAAAGTGAACATTAAACTTTTGGATGTAGTCTCCCCCCAAATCGCCCATAAATGCTAGTATTACCAAATTAGTTATAAAAAGAATACAGCACTGTAACAAAACATTGGCTCAGATTTTAGCTCACATTTTTAGTGAAAATAATAACTTGGAGTCAGTTTTCCTGTTGCTTGATGTAAATATTGAAATGACAAATGTAATTCTGACTTTGTATTTAGGGTTTTGCTTTTACTGTATTCATTCATTACTATTTAGTCCTTTTAGGTGAGTTGAATCTACGATCATCTGATAGCTTATACTATATACTGAATTATCATAGTATTATAGTATGTAGAACATATCACTGTCTCCTATGAAGGAATACAGCATACAGCACCAGAGCCACCAACAGTACATGAGTACAGCCTCAGAACCACCATCAGTACAGTAATACTCTTAGAGTGCTTATCTTTCCCGCACTTTTTTTGATTTCAGCAGCATTATGAGGTGACTTTACCACGCCACTGCATGTCAGTACATTAGGGATAGCAGATGTGCAAGAACACTTTTCCTATCTTCATTTGTATTCACATCAGATGAAAGATGCAAATGCAACTGAAAGAAAAAAGCAGAATAATGGCTAAATTACACTCCTAGGGGATGGCAAAATGCTGCCTCCTGAGATTCAACTCAGACCACCATGTGAGGTCATAAACTCATCTTGCCATATGGCAGAAGTGGGGCTGCTTGTAGTCTTCAGTAAGTATATACAGTACAGAACAAAAGTTTGGACACACCTTCTCATTCAAAGAGTTTTCTTTATTTTCATGACTCTAAAAATTGTAGATTCACATTTAAGGCATCAAAACTATGAATTAACACATGTGGAATGAAATACTTAACAAAAAAGTGTAAACAACTGAAAATATGTCTTATATTCTAGGTTCTTCAAAATAGCCACCTTTTGCTTTGATTACTGCTTTGCATACTCTTGGCATTCTCCTGATGAGTTTCAAGAGTTAGTCACCGGAAATGGTTTTTACTTCACAGGTGTGCCCTGTCAGGTTTAATAAGTGGGATTTCTTGCTTTATAAATGGGGTTGGGACCATGAGTTGTGTTGTGCAGAAGTCTGGTGGATACACAGCTGATAGTCCTACTGAAAAGATTGTTAAAATTTGTATTATGGCAAGAAAAAAGCAGCTAAGTAAAGAAAAACGAGTGGCCATCATTATTTTAAGAAATGATGGTCAGTCAGCCCGAAAAATTTGGAAAACTTTGAAAATGTCACCAAGTGCAGTGGCAAAAACCATCAAATGCTACAAAGAAACTGGCTCACATGAGGAACGCCCCAGGAAAGGGAGACCAAGAGTCACTTCTGCTGCGGAGGATAAGTTTATCTGAGTCACCAGCCTCAGAAATCGCAGGTGAACAGCAGCTCAGATTAGAGACCAGGTCAATGCAACACAGAGTTCTAGCAGCAGACACATCTCTAGAACAACTGTTAAGAGGAGACTTTGTGCAGCGGGCCTTCATGGTAAATAGCTGCTAGGAAACCACTGCTAAGGACAGGCAACAAGCAGAAGAGACTTGTTTGGGATGAAGAACACAAGGAATGGACATTAGACCAGTGGAAATCTGTGCTTTGGTCTGGTGAGTCCAAATTTGAGATCTTTGGATCCAACCACCGTGTCTTGTCTTGTCTTGTCTGTGCGACGCAGAAAAGGTGAACGGATGGACTTTACATACCTGGTATTCACCGTGAAGCATGGAGGAGGAGGTGTGATGGTGTGGGGGTGCTTTGCTGGTGACACTGTTGGGGATTTATTCAAAATTGAAGGCATACTGAACCAGCATGGCTACCACAGCATCTTGCAGCGGCATGCTCTTCCATCCGGTTTGCGTTTAGTTCGACCATCATTTATTTTTCAACAGGACAATGACCCCAAACACACCTCCAGCTCCAGGCTGTGTAAGGGTTATTTGACTAAGAAGGAGAGTGATGGGGTTCTACGTTAGATGACCTGGCCTCCACAGTCACCAGACCTGAACCCAATCGAGATGGTTTGGGATGAGCTGGACTGCAGATTGAAGGCAAAAGGGCCAAAAAGTGCTAAGCATCTCTGGGAACTCCTTCAAGACTGTTGGAAGACCATTTCCGGTGACTATCTCTTGAAGCTCATCAAGAGAATGCCAAGATTGTGCAAAGCAGTAATCAAAGCAAAAGGTGGCTACTTTGAAGAACCTAGAATATAAGACATATTTTCAGTTGTTTCACACTTTTTTGTTAAGTATTTCATTCCACATGGGTTAATTCATAGTTTTGATGCCTTCAATGCGAATCTACAATTTTCAGAGTCATGAAAATAAAAAAACTCTTTGAATGAGAAGGTGTGTCCAAAGCTTTGGGCTGTACTGTATATACTTGGCCAAAATTACTGGCATACTTTACTCATACATATTCACCATAATCTGGCATTTGAAAACAACATATGTCAGAAATTAAAACTAGAGTTGATTGAAACTACCAAGATTTGAAATCACCTAATCACACAAATTTTACCGGGAGAATCAATGTATTATGACATTATTCTATATGAATTGAATGTTCTTAATTATAATTTGGGGGGGCTCTCCAGACCAAAAAGCATGATGTAAAAAAACTAAACAATACTCACCTAATCAATCAACTAGGCCATGTTACTTCACTGCATGCTGTGCTATCAATCAGGTAATGCATGTCATAATATCTAGACATCATAACGAAACATGTCCTGTGATAGCATGATGCACAGTGATATCCAAGGCCTAGTCGAGGCAGAAGCCAAAGCCTGGCATGAAGAGGACAAAGAAACTATGTGCAATAGGAGAAGGGGAAAATAAGAGCCATGGAGGACCAGACTGTGATGCTAGACACTACGATCAGTATGAATAGAAGGATAGTCAGACAAGCCGTGATCATAAGTCAGGAGGTAACTAACGTATAAGGTTCAGGGAGCAGACAGAGACGTGGTCAGAAAGAGGTCCGAGGATAGAAGCCAAGATCAGAACACTTACACTGGACACGAGCCAAGAGCATACTGAGCAAACAAGAAGTATGACTGGAGAAGTTCAGACAGAGCAAGCCCAGTAAAGAAACAGAGTAATCACCAGGAACGAAGTGCATCTGTGAAGGCACCTCCCAAAACCAGCGTGGACCCTAGTGCTGAAACACAACCTGTAAGCAAGTGCACAAGACACATAGCAAAGCATTCCAAATGCAAAATGCTCCGCACATCAGAACCATGACACAGACTTTCTGTTGTTGATGCAGCTTTCCTCACACACTGACCAGCATTTCTGCCCATACAATGACTGCTGATGGAGGAGCATGTAACGACCTAATGTTATCAAATTCTGTGTAGTACCTGTGGGTTCAAATTGCTGACTATAATCATTAATAAAATCCTTCAGGGGTGTAGTTTGGAAATGGAGGGCACTTGTGGGGGGTTTCTAATGTTTAGGCACATTAGGTGCCCTGCAAAGGCAAGAAAAAAAAACAAATCCCCAGCTAATATAAAGGGGAGTACCGTATCAAGAAAACCAAAGAAAAATATACCCCATTAAAAATTAACTTTTAATGATTTATTTAAAAAGTCCAAACAATCAACATATAAGTATACCTTGTGGGAAAGCTAGCTAATGCAGAATTAGTAGCTAGATAAAAGGTTAGGGAAGGCTGACCCTAATGGACCCTAATACTGGAGGATATGATGCCCTAGGTTAGTGGTGCCCCCATTCACTGATGGAAACCCTAGCAATCCCTAACTTACCCTACTCTCAAGTAAATTATGGACCAGCAAACATAAAATCAATATACAAAGATATAGCAGAAGGACATCAATGTATTCTAAAGGGTAAGCTACTACTTATCTGAAAAAAGAGGTCCAGCATTTAGGATCCTCAGTAAGTGTGAAGCAGGTGCTTGGAGGCAATACCTGAGAAGGCCAGGGACAGCCAGCCATATATACCAGAAGTGGAGCAGGAAAGAGGCTTGAGTCATGGCAAGTGAGCCCAAGTGAGCATGGGACGCATAATGCATCCCAGAATAGTAGTGAAGCTCAAATGCACTCCAGATAGAGGAAGTTCCGGATCGTGATAATGGCTAGAAGTCACATGGAGTGTGAGTGGAACGCAAATGCACTCCGAACACCAGAACCTCCTGTCCGTAATGCAGGCAGGAGGTTACATGGAAGGTGAGTGGAACGCAAATACACTCCGAACACCGAAACCTCCTGTCCGTAATGCAGGACAGGGGTCAGGCAGACACATGGGATGCAAGGTGCGTTCCAAAGAAACAGTGTGCGCAACCGTGCTCCAGGCGGGAAGCCACAGCCCACAAATGCAACATGGTGTCCGCAATTTATTTCAGCCAAATTTGTATTCCAAAATTCAAATTGTCCTCCTTCTCTTAGAAACCCTTCCGTTTGTCAACAACACTATAGACCTGCAAATAATAGCTGACATAAAACAAAATTATATATTTTCATTGTAAGGCTAAGTTTACACATTCTTATTAAACAAAATCATTTTCATGCATAAAAACAAACGATTTTACATCTGTAGTGCCATTTGAATGTAAACCATATTACATTTGTTTTATATATCAGCGGTGAATACAATTTATAAGGGCAAAGACAGTTTCCTATATTAATAATAATAATCTGTGAAAATCGGATGTAATAAAGTTGATTCATATGGGATCCAACTGCATTTTGTGCACCCATAGACTTTAATAGGCAAACACATCCAAAATATGGAAGAGATTAGTGCATGCTGAAATTTTTTTTATAATGCAGACATTCAATCAATATGAGAAAATTACCAATTTGGACAAGAACATGATATTATATTGCGCTGCTGAAGTGAAGAACCCTTTGGACTGAGATGAGTTGTTTGGTTACTATTTGCACAACGCGTTTCAAGCCTGGACTAGCGTCTTTTTCAAGTGAAAAAAAAAAACATTTGCACTTGTGTGGTTTTGTTCCCATACAGTTTATTATACCATATGAAAAAATGGTTATCTTAATGGCCTGAATGACATTGGTCTTAAGCGGGCTTTACACACGAGATCGCAAGCGATTGTACCCGCCCCCGTCGGTTGTGCGACACGGGCAAATTGCTGTCCGTCGCGCACAACCTCGCTTACCCCTGTCACACGGACTTACCTGCCCTGTGACGTTGCTCTGGCCGGCAATCCGCCTCCTTCCTAAGGGGGGCGGGTCGTGCGGCGTCACAGCGACGTCACACGGCAGCCATCCAATAGAAGCAGAGGGGCGGATATGAACGGGACGTAAACATCCCGCCCACCTCCTTCCTTCAAGAAACAAATGGGGACGGCCCCACCTTAAATAAATAGATTATGGAAGTGTGCTCCAACCCATAATTAGAACATAGAACACAACACAAGGGAAAGAGTGGGCACAACTACACCAAACATGTACTGGAAAATCCAGAATAATGGAATGAAGCATTCCATTATTCTGGATTTTCCAGTACATGTTTGGTGTAGTTGTGCCCACTCTTTCCCTTGTGTTATGTTCCACCTCCTTCCTTCCGCATTGGTGGTGGAGGCAGGTGAGGAGATGTTCGTTGCTCCTGCGGTGTCACACACAGCGATGTGTGCTGCCGCAGGAACGAGGAGCAACATCGCTAATGAGAGGTAAACGATTTTTTGTTTTAAGACGACCTCTCCGCGGCAAATGATTTTTGCCACTTTTGCGATCGTTTTAGGTCGCACATAACTGTTACACGCTACGATCTCGTTAATGACGCCGGATGTGCGTCACAAACAACGTGACCCCAACGATAAATCATTAACGATATCGTAGCGTGTAAAGCCCGCTTTAGACTGGTAACACTTGAACTGAAAATATGGCGGTGTGAACATAGCCCAACTGTGCGCAGCGTAGAAGAACAACACGAGCAGCAGATACATACCACTTCTCTGTTTTTCTTTGCTTACTAATTTTAGTCCTAACCTGTCAAAGTCTTCATTTGGGGAGGTTAGACTTCCTGTAGCTTTTTATAGGGTCGGTTTTCTTACATGCTGCTGAAAAAGAAGAAAAACAGACACTATGGTAAATATAGCCCTGTGTATATACAACTCAGCAAAAGCCATTTTGAAATATGTACAAGAGAAGCAACTGTTTCACATTTAACAAGAAACTAGCTAAATAAACTGAAATGAAATGCATAAGTCATCCCAGCACAGTCTGAGAAAAGGTCAGAGACTATTCGCATTATTAATAAAATATAACTTGGCTAAAAAGCTGAGCTTCATAACAAAAAGTAAAGCAGCGTCTGTTCAGTATGCCAAAAACACATAGAATGTAGCATGTCCTAGGCGTAGATTCAACATACCTCCAGAATGTCAAAACTATGTCCTTTTTGAGATCTCTTTTTGTAAATAATGTACGAACATATAGATAAAACAACGCAGTCTCACCGTAATAACAAAGAAATAGCAAGCACAGTAATGTCAAAGTAGAGGGATGTTACACAAAGAGCAGAATCCATAAAAAGGATTATAAAGAGATAAGGCCCCCATACATTTTAGATAGTCATCTCTCCCAACTCTTATATATATATATATATATATATATATATATAAAACGATGAGCCCATTTGAGAGCTCCTGGGGTGTCTAGGAGAGGGCTGCTGCCAGACTCTCCTGGTAGCTGCTTATCTCCAACCAAGTAAAATAATAATATTTATTCACTTACAGTTAGGTCCAGAAATATTTGGACAGTGACACAAGTTTTGTTATTTTAGCTGTTTACAAAAACATGTTCAGAAATACAATTATATATATAATATGGGCTGAAAGTGCACACTCCCAGCTGCAATATGAGAGTTTTCACATCCAAATCGGAGAAAGGGTTTAGGAATCATAGCTCTGTAATGCATAGCCTCCTCTTTTTCAAGGGACCAAAAGTAATTGGACAAGGGACTCTAAGGGCTGCAATTAACTCTGAAGGCATCTCCCTCGTTAACCTGTAATCAATGAAGTAGTTAAAAGGTCTGGGGTTGATTACAGGTGTGTGGGTTTGCATTTGGAAGCTGTTGCTGTGACCAGACAACATTCGGTCTAAGGAACTCTCAATTGAGGTGAAGCAGAACATCCTGAGGCTGAAAAAAAAAGAAATAATCCATCAGAGAGATAGCAGACATGCTTGGAGTAGCAAAATCAACAGTCGGGTACATTCTGAGAAAAAAGGAATTGACTGGTGAGCTTGGGAACTCAAAAAGGCCTGGGCGTCCACGGATGACAACAGTGGTGGATGATCGCCGCATACTTTCTTTGGTGAAGAAGAACCCGTTCACAACATCAACTGAAGTCCAGAACACTCTCAGTGAAGTAGGTGTATCTGTCTCTAAGTCAACAGTAAAGAGAAGACTCCATGAAAGTAAATACAAAGGGTTCACATCTAGATGCAAACCATTCATCAATTCCAAAAATAGACAGGCCAGAGTTAAATTTGCTGAAAAACACCTCATGAAGCCAGCTCAGTTCTGGAAAAGTATTCTATGGACAGATGAGACCAAGGTCAACCTGTACCAGAATGATGGGAAGAAAAAAGTTTGGAGAAGAAAGGGAACGGCATATGATCCAAGGCACACCACATCCTCTATAAAACATGGTGGAGGCAACGTGATGGCATGGGCATGCATGGCTTTCAATGGCACTGGGTCACTTATGTTTATTGATGACATAACAGCAGACAAGAGTAGCTGGATGAATTCTGAAGTGTACCGGGATATACTTTCAGCCCAGATTCAGCCAAATGCCGCAAAGTTGATCGGACAGCGCTTCATAGTACAGATGGACAATTACCCCAAGCATACAGCCAAAGCTACCCAGGAGTTCATGAGTGCAAAAAAGTGGAACATTCTGCAATGGACAAGTCAATCACCAGATCTTAACCCAATTGAGCATGCATTTCACTTGCTCAAATCCAGACTTAAGACGGAAAGACCCACAAACAAGCAAGACCTGAAGGCTGCGGCTGTAAAGGCCTGGCAAAGCATTAAGAAGGAGGAAACACAGCGTTTGGTGATGTCCATGGGTTCCAGACTTAAGGCAGTGATTGCCTCCATAGGATTCGCAACAAAATATTGAAAATAAAAATTTTTTTTTGGGTTTGATTTATTTGTCCAATTACTTTTGACCTCCTAAAATGTGGAGTGTTTGTAAAGAAATGTGTACAATTCCTACAATTTCTATCAGATATTTTTGTTCAAACCTTCAAATTAAACGTTACAATCTGCACTTGAATTCTGTTGTAGAGGTTTCATTTCAAATCCAATGTGGTGGCACGCAGAGCCCAACTCGCGAAAATTGTGTCACTGTCCAAATATTTCTGGACCTAACTGTATACATTGTGTCCACCCATATCCTGTCCACCGCCATTAATTTGAGAACGGCGGCAGCTATAGGCATAGAAGTGGTGTCTAGGTATAGTAAAGTATCCATGTGCTACGCAATGAAACCACCTATAGCGCCACCTGGTGGAAAACAACGGAGTTAGCATTTTTATCTCGAAAACGGAACGAGATAGAGAAAAAAAGGGAATTAAAAAATTGTAGGGCGTCATCAATTCAATACGAATCGACACCTTGCATACAGAAATGCTATGATATCAAACCCATGACCCCCCCAAAATATTGAATGCTGGTCACGCATATGGCGCCCATTTAACTTTGATGCTCAAAGTGGCCCCCGTCAGCTGCAATGCACATCTGGACTCTGGACAGCATACTGTATCTTGCTGCACGTTGTGCAATATGGTAGGTGACACGTTTGCACAAGCATCTGTGATACGTCGTCGTAGGTCCTGCAATGTTGGTGGAGGGGTCGCATACACCTGCTGTTTGATGTGACCTCACAGAAAGAAGTCCAATGGGGTCAGGTCACGTGAGCGTGGAGGCCACTCCACGCAGCCACCATACCCAAACACTTGTAGGAAGGTCTCCATGAGGTATCGCTTCACGTCCGCAGCCTTGTGAGTTTTACACCTTCTAATCATAGCATTTCTGTATGCAAGGTGTCGATTCGTATTGAATTGATGATGCCCTACAACTTTGTAATTCCCTTTTTTTTTCTATCTCGTTCTGTTTTCAAGATAAAAATGCTAACTCCGTTGTTTTCCACCAGGTGGCGCTATAGGTGGTTTCATTGCGTAGCGCATGGATATTTTACTATACCTAGACACCACTTCTATGCCTATAGCTGCCGCCGTTCTCAAGTTAATGGCTGTGGACAGGATATGGGTGGACACACTGTATAGTGCCATAATTCCACAGCGCTTTACATACATTGGCAACACTGTCCCCATTGGGGCTTACAATCAATAGGTCTTTGGAGTGTGGGAAAAAGCAGGAGTACCCGGAGGAAACCCATGCAAACACTGGGAGAACATATACTGTACATGTTCTCCTTTTTGGGATTAAAACCCAGGACCCCAGCGCTGCAAGACTGCAGTGCTAACCACTGAGCCACTGTGCCACGCATAAAACGATTGGTCATTGAAATTCAACAGACAGGATCCTTCTCTGCCCAGACATCACCATTCAGGAAACATTCCAGAGGTGACATAAACATTAGGCCCCCTTCAAACGTCTGTGATTCAGTTATGTATGATGTTCGTTTTCATACGTACCAGAGACATAGACATACGCAGACCTATTAAAATCAATGGGTCTGCGCACACGTCAATCTTTTCTCACGGACGTGTGCCCATATGCTCCACATGGCGACATGTTCATTTTCTGCCGGCAGCACGGGTGTCACACGGACCATACACAGATGTGAGCCATGTGACATCAGTGTGACATGTACCTGAGAAAACACGTGTCTTTGAAATAAAATAATTTTCTATGCTCACCTGTCTCCAGCACTGCTGTCTTTGGTGCTGCTGTCACTTGCTTCCTGGCCCACTCATTAAGTTCGTGCATATTCACTGCACCACGGACCTGGAAGCAGCAGCAGTGCCGGAGACAGATGAGTATAGAAGTTTCTGCTGTCCGCTGAATACACACTTGGAACACACGCACACATACACACCTACACCACGGATCATGAAACACGTGCGTTTTTATCACGGACGTGTGAAGGGCCGTAGACTTTCAACTTTTAACCATTATTGGCAGGCTCAGCTGACTTTACCCTAATGTATATGGCCTATAGAGGTCACAATACAGAGATAACTAACAAAGTGATGTCATGACACAGATGTGCTAAATACTGTAATGTCACATTTCAGAATCACTAACCAGTGACATAGCACAGCGATACTAAACACAGTGATGTAACAATAGTGGGATAAAAAATGAAAAAATATTATAGTATAGGAAGTAACTACACTGTAATCCAATGTCCAACTCTTTAATGAGAAAAATGACAAAGGGTTAGAGATGAACAGATGTTTAGATATTCAAATTTGCCGACTTCGACAAATGTTCTTAAAAGTTTGATTTGAGGCTAATACATTTTTGCGTATTTCAATACTGGAAACCTTGTAATTGCTCGAAAAATACATTTGGGGAGAGAGAAACCCAGCTGGTTGTAATAGCTTACATTTTAAAGGTGAGTGAGCAAGAGAGAGGACTCTGCTGATCATAAGAGCTTACAATCTACAGCAGAGAGAGGACTCTGCTGATCATAAGAGCTTACACTCTACAGGAGAGAAAGAGGACTCTGCTGATCATAAGAACTTACTCTCTACAGGAGAGAGAGGACTCTGCTGATCATAAGAACTTACTCTCTACAGGAGAGAGAGGACTCTGCTGATCATAAGAGCTTACACTCTACAGGAGAGAGAGGACTCTGCTGATCATAAGAACTTACTCTCTACAGGAGAGAGAGGACTCTGCTGATCATAAGAGCTTACACTCTACAGGAGAGTGAGAGGACTCTGCTGATCATAAGAGCTTACACTCTACAGGAGAGAAAGGAACATAAGAGCTTAAACTCTACAGAAGAGAGAGAGAACTCTGCTGATCATAAGATCTTACACTCTACAGGAGAGAGACAGGAATCTGTGGGTCATAAGAGCATACACTCTACAGGAGAGAAAGGATCCCGCTGAACACAAGAGCTTACACTCTACAGAAGAGAGTGACTTACTCAATGACTCAGGAGATGGAAAACAACTCTTCCGTCCAAACTGTACTCCACTGGGAACCACTTATCTGTGACGGCCCTGGTACTGACCTCCACTGTACAAGGAATGATAATTCACTAGATGTATAGCTGCCGGGCATTAGTGGGAGGCTCGCGAGTCACTGTAAAATAATGTTAACCTGCTCTCTGATGCTTCAGCAGTGTGAGAAATGGTGCCAGGCAAGTTTTTTTTTCTTTTTCCAAGCTGCAAATTGAATCTCAAAATTGGATTTTGTGTGAAACTCAAGAAATTTGACTTGAACTCTATTCTCCACAAATTGATCTGCTCATTTCTACTAAGGATATGAGCCAAACCTATTTCATAAAAGATGCTGTTATGCAAACAGTTGTTTCGGCGCTCTTGCCACATTGTCAGTGCAAATCAGAGTGACTGGTATAAAAACAAAGACCCTAAAGGGAATATGTCAGCACAATTTTGTAATGTAAAGTAAAAACATGGCTGTAATGGTGCGATAACAGATTAAATTCACACCTTTGAAGTTTTCTGCTTATTAGATTTGAGTGCACATGGGCCGGACTGTACACTGGGTCTTCTCCCTGTCTGTGATTCCCTAGCCCCTCCATTTTCATCTGGTCTGTGAATGACCTGCCTCCTTTGTGTGGCAGGTAGAGAGGTCGGGGAATCACAGATAGGGAGGTGAAGTGTACAGTCCAGCCTCTGTGCACCCAAATCTAATTAGCAGAAAACTTGAAGTGCTGATTATTACAGGTCAGTATTACAGTGCCGGCATGGCCATGTCATTACTTTACATTACATAATTGCGCTGATAACTTCTCTTTAAATAGGATATGTCACTTGATCAAAATAATAAAGTGAAATGAATTGTAAAAATCCCTGAGTTCTCCTGATTTTGCCCCTGTTTTCCTCTTTGCTTTGCGTTACTTCATTGTTGAGATATTCACATTTGTTTCTTCAGGAGTGCACTATGAGAAATCTCTGCTTGCAGACTAACTGTTTCTTCCCAGTCTTCTCTGGGTGTGTGATCTCACCCCTTACTCATGAATAGAGTTGAGCGATGTTCGAGTCGAACGGTTCGCCAATTTCATGTTCAAGTGATTTTGGGGGATGTTCGAGTCGTTCGACGAACTTGAACGATTTGCTTAAAGTTCGGCAGTTCGAGTTAAGTTCGAGAACGATTCGATCACCAAAAAAGTAACTGTAGCTTTTTACAGCTGCGTGTGCAGGGAGCCATCGCTGGCAGCCTGCGGTAAGCTGCTAACCAGGGTAAATATCGGGTATCCAAGCAAAGCGCTTTGCTTAGTAACCCGATGTGTATCCTGGCTACGTGTGCAAAAATCCCCGGAAGCCACACAGAGGCACTTCCGTGTGACTTCTGTCGGATGCCACTGCAGTCTGTGTCCCGCTCCAGCCCCAGCCTCAGCCCCATGGCTGCCCGGTCAGCAGTGTCCGCAGGTGCCCGCACTGTAATGTGTCCGCAGCTGCCCACGCTGCAGTGTTAGCAGCCGCGGGGATGACAAGCGCTGCATTCAGGACGTTAGTAAAGTTCCTTACCTGCGGTGATGAAATCCTGCCCTCCTGACGTCAGCGCTGTCACTGTCTTCCATGGCTGCCGCTTGTCACATCTCCTCTCGCTGCTGACCCGAGACTGTGACTAGCGGTGACGTCACGGGCCACTCGCAATACTTGGTTTGTGAAGGCGGCAGTCATTGAACTCAGTGACAGTGCTGCTGTCAGGAGTGCAGAGATCACCTCAGGTAATGTACCTCGCTAACCTCCTGACAGCAGTGCTCGTCATGCCCCGCAGTGACCTGGGCTGACCTATTGATGTTAGCTCAGGTCACTGCATTGCTCTCCCAGCCAATATGGAACATTCTGTTCTTCATTGACTGGGACATGGACTATGGTATGGATCGTCGTGGGACCCCCTTGGATTACACCAGACCTGGATTTGTTTTTCTTTCTAATAAATTGGTGAAAGAGGGAATGTGTTGAGGAGTGTTTTTTCAAATAAAAATGTGTTTGTCATTTATTTATTTTTTTATTACTGACTGGGTTGGGGATTTTGGGTATCTGATAGATGCCTGACATCACAAACCCCAGGGCTTGATGCCAGGTAACATTACACATCTGGTATTAACCCCATATATTACCCCGTTTGCCACCGCACCAGGGCAATGGGATGAGCTGGGACAAAGCACCAGGATTGGCGCATCTAATGGATGTGCAACTTCTGGGGCGGCTGCGGCCTGCTATTTTTAGGCTGGGGAGAGTCCAATAACCATGGATCTCCCTAGTCTGAGAATATCAGAACCCAGCTGTCCGCTTTACCTTGGCTGGTGATCCAATTTTGGGGGGACCCGCACGTGTTTTTTTTTTAAAATTATTTATTTAATTTAAAATAACAGTGTGGGGTGTCCTCTGTTTTGGATTACCAGCCAAGGTGAAGCTGCCAGCTGTGGTCTGCAGGCTACAGCCGTCTGCTTTACAATAGCTGGCTATCAAAAATAGGGGAAATCCCACTTCATTTTTTTTTTAAATGTATTTATTTTTTTTAGCTAAGCACCCCTTAGTGCCACATGAAAGGCACCAAAGGGTGCAAAATTACGAAATGCAGGAGAGTGGGACATTATGTGTTTTTCTGCCATTATAATGACAGAAAAGACTGATATGAAGTGTACAAGCACAGGAAAATCACCAGAGCGCTCTACGCTGTGAAAAGCAGTAGAAAATGGCACTGGAGTGAACATGTGACCGCCTCATGTAGGTTGAAGCTATGAATCCTGGGTAAATTTATGTATGTTCCCTCGTTCAGTTTTTTTGCGGTCATTTTTTTAAATTATTTATTTTTACAGTACTGTGATGTCAGGGAATCAAAATACAGGGAAGCACATTTTTTTTTTAGTTATTTAAATAAATAATTAAAAAAAAAATATGTGGGCTCCCGCTGCCTTTTTTTGTATTGCTAGCTAAGGGTAATCCAAGCAGCTACTGGCTGCTAACCCCAACTGCTTGGTGTTACCTTCACTGGCAATGGTAAATCCAGGGAAGCATTTTTTTTTTTTTTGCCAAAAAACGAAATGATGTGGGCTTCGCCATATTTTTGTATGTTAGCCAGGTACAGCAAGCAAGTACGGCTGCCCCCAACCCCCAGCTGCCTATTTTTACCAGGCTGGGAACTTAAAATATAGGGAAGCCCTTTTTTTAATTATTTCATGAATTTCATGAAATAATTAAAAAAAAACAACACATGGGCTTCGCCCCATTTTTGTGTCCAGCCAGGTACAACTAGGCAGCTGGGGATTGGAATCTGCAGCACAGGTTGGCCCGAGGTTTCTGGACCCCTCTGCTGCAAATTGCAGTCCGCAGCCGCCCCAGAAAATGGTGCTTTCATAGAAGCGCCATCATCTGGCACTGTATCCAACTCTTCCAGCAGCCCTGAAGCCGGGTGGCTTGCTGGGCAATAATGGGTTAATACTAGCTTTGTTTTACTAGCTAGTATTAAGCCAGAGATTCTTAATGTCAGGCAAGTTTGACCCGGCTATTAAGAATCTCCAATAAAGGGTTAAACAAAAAGACACCACACAGAGAAAAAATAATTTAATAGAAATAAATACACAGACACATTTGAGACTCCATGTTTATTACTCCCTCTCATCCCTCCATGATCCTGGTCTTCTGTCTTCTTTCTCCTTCAACCCATGCAGCTCTGCTACATCAGGCATCATTGGATGGGAGAAAGACGCTGCTGCTCCCGTGCAGTCTAATCACTCAGTGAGAGTGAGCAGAGGCTGCGGGCTGTAAGCGGTGACGTCACCGCTGACAGGCGGGTTACTATAGCAATGGTGCTCCGATCACATGATTCTCGGTGCCGCAATTCACTGGCTATGGCAGCCAGTCCTTGCATGTGGGCTGACTCTGTAAAGAGCGCCCTCATGCAGGAACGGGGAAGCCGACCATGTGCCAGAGCATCTCGCGGGTACACGGAGATGTTGGAACGAGCACCGCGTACCGGAGAGATGCACTGACAGGACCTAGCATGACGTCTAGCCATGTGACCAGTCTGTAGCCAATGAGATAATAGACACGTGACTGGTCACATGGCTATGACGACGTCATGGAAGGTCCTATAATCAGTGCTGGTTACCGGGAGGACGCAGTGATTATCAGAAGGAAGAGACAGAGTGCAGGACGCGTCGTGGGAACCTGTAAGTGTTATGGCAATGTTTATTAACTGTATATGTACATGTATAATGTGTTTTTATGTGTTTGTGTTTGCCTCCAATTGTTTTCAATGGGGTTCGAATTGGTTCGTCGAACGTTTGACGAACTTGTCCTCCGTTCGACGAACTGAACCGAACCTGAACACTAGGGGGGTGGCTCATCTCTACTCCTGAATGCTGCCAATCACAACTCGTCAGTGTCTGAGACTGATAGACTGCAAGTCAGCTGCTGAACTATGCTTGGCAGCAACTAGGAGGGAAAGTGTAAAAGTTCACATCCGCAAGGAAGACTGAAGAAATGCCCCATTGACTATAAATAGAGATTCCTCATACTACGCTCCAAAAGCAATAAATGTAAATAACTCCGCAATGGAGTGATGTAGCGTAACAAAGAGGCAAAATTAGTGGAACTTAGAGATTTTTAAAAGGTATCTAACTCAATTTTTTGGAGCAAGTGACAGGTCCTCCTCTTTAACATGGATATGGGGGAGGGGTAATGTTTCTGCCTGTGAGAATGGATAGCCCTGGCAAAGCTCCATGGGAATTGTTTTGCAAATTAGCTCTCCAGACGATAGACAATGGTTTGAACTCCACACACGGAGACAACAGCGTTGATGTATTAATATGTCATTCATGTTATGCCATTAATAAGAGATAGTCCACTAGTGGTCACAATCGTTACCCAGTGGGCCCTCAAACCTCTATCACATTGGTCTATTAAAGGTTTGAAACAGAAGGTCCTAATGCAAGCTTGGGGTCTGCTATAGTGATTTAACAGGTAGTGGTGGGGGATCATTCAAAATTCTTGCAGGGGGCCCAGTATTTTCTAGGTATGCACCTGGATTGCTACAACATTTATTGACTTCTATGGGATGTAAGATGTTAAAATTTCATATGGACTCTTGCAGCATCAGATAACATATGACACAGCATTGGGAGAATAACCCAGTAATACACCGATAACTTACACAATTTGTTTGATCCAGTATTTCCACAAATCTTCATTTTCAGCAGATTTTTTCTTGACCTCATGTTACAATAAGATTGTCTTCATTTGCAAATAGTAAATTGACGCTTTTTTTTAATACACCAGACAGGTACAAATTCCCTTTAACACACTGCACTGCATAATTATCATGTAAAAGTAATTACTGCAATATAAATGATCATAGAAATATAATTACTGAGATAAAAATCAGCTTAACCAGAGAAAAAAAATAATCAACATTTTGACATCTGCTTCCCAGAGGTCTGTTTTCTCTGTGTAAGCAAAAGAATCAGTGTGTGGGCAATATCAAGGGTGTAAGCTGACATTAAACAAATCTGACTACCACGAAAGGTCAAGGCTCCTAAACAATTCTATGCAAAACAAGGGGAACTTCTACTTTCTAATGAAATTTAAGTGCAGTGTTTGTAAATGTAAAGGATTTCGATCAGTGAGCCGTAATACGGAGCATGCAATGTCCTGGTGTCCAAATATGATGGAGGTTGCGGGCAGTGTTTATTTGCTAACCATCCGTTTGCCAATACTTAGCTATATTCACACTTAATTTTTGAACCGCAAATTACCTGGTGCATACAGTAAACATATCCATAGGGGATGATGACCCAGTATACGACAGCACATTGTCCTTTTGGTATATGCTTAGATGATATTCACCAGCCTCCCCTTTCTATTGCAAGGAATAGCATAGTCTAATATATAAACCTGAGTGTGTGTGTGTGTGTGTGTGTGTGTGTGTGTATATCTGTGTGTGTGTGTGTGTGGTTGTGTGTGTGTGTGTATGTGTGTGTGTATATCTGTGTGTGTGTGTATATGTGTGTGTGTGTGTGTGTGTATGTGTGTGTGTGTGTATATGTGTGTGTGTGTGTGTGTGTGTATGTGTGTGTGTGTGTGTGTGTATATGTGTGTGTATGTGTGTGTGTGTATATGTGTGTGTGTGTATGTGTGTGTGTGTGTGTGTGTGTGTGTATGTGTGTGTGTGTGTGTGTGTATATGTGTGTGTGTGTGTGTGTGTATATGTGTGTGTGTGTGTGTATGTGTGTGTGTGTGTGTGTGTGTATGTGTGTGTGTGTGTGTATATCTGTGTGTGTGTGTGTGTGTGTGTGTGTGTGTGTGTGTGTGTGTCCGCTAAAGGAATCCACACTGTCACATTTACAATCATGAAATTTTGCTCAGCCGCCTCATTTGACTTAGGGAACTATGTTTTTAGACTATGTTTTGAGGGGAAAATTTAACCCCACGCTTTACAGTAAAGGCCAGTTTACACGCCGAGACATCGCTAGCGATGTTGCTGCCGATCGCACCCGCCCCCGTCGGTTGTGCGTCACGGGCAAATCGCTGCCCATGGCGTACAAAATCGCTAGTACCCGTCACACGCACTTACCTTCCCTGCGACGTCGATGTGGCCGGTGAACTGCCTCTTTTCTAAGGGGTCGGTTCGTGCGGCGTCACAGCGACGTCACACGGCAGGCGTCCAATAGAAGTGGAGGGGCGGTTAGCAGCCGCAGGAAAGTCACACCCACCTCGTTGCCGGAGGACGCAGGTACGGTGTTGTTCGTCGTTCCCAGGGTGTCACACGAAGCGATGTGTACTGCCTCAGGAACAACGAACAACCTGCGTCCTGAACCAGCAACGATTTTATGGAAATGAACGACATGTCAACGATCAACGATAAGGTGAGTATTTATGATTGTTAGCGGATGCTCGTACGTGTCACACGCAACGACGTCGCTAACGAGGCCGGATGTGCATCACGAATTCCGTGACCCCAACAACATTTCATTAGCGATGTCGTTGCGTGTAAACTGACCTTTAGTCACCAATAAACCTGCTTAAATTAAAGTCAATGGAGATGGAATTTACAGGTCATTAATTCCTATTAAATTAATTATTTATTAAATGAATAAAGCTCAGCTGCAACCATACATAGATTGGTGCTTAGAAAAAGGCAATGATAATAATAATAATAATAATAATAATAATAATAATAATATAGATTTCTGGCACACAAATTTGTGATGAAATAATATAATTTATTTGTAAATTATTTCTGCAAAAGAGCCACACCACCAGTTTTGCCAACGTTTCGGCTCTTACATTCAGAGCCTTCACCTGGGCAGAATGGATCCTGTGGTGGACACTAGGAAGCTCTGTAGAGCAGTAATGGATGCCTTGTGGGCAGGAGCAAGGCAGAGTAAGTGCCAGGGCTGTAGTGAATCTGTTATGGCGTTAGTGAGGTGAAGTGCTGGCGCCTTATCAGAGAAGCAGGGTGTCTGGGAAAAACACCGGTGTACAGTCTGTACTGCGGTCGCAGGTCTCTTCCTATACATAAACCCAAGGAGAGGCCTGTCAGTCTAAGGAGTGGGTTGGGGAGGGGTCACCAAGGACCTGCCTGTTATGCACACATGGTAACTCACCCATGAAAATAGGGCCTACCTCTAAAATACTGCACCTGACCCAGCCAGTTCCTGTGCAGACTAAAGTTCCTAACGACACAATCCCTGGTGGCACCTGTGCAGGCTGGAATAACCCTAATTGCAACACTAGAAGATGACAACTTATACCTTGCTGCCTAAAAGGCTGTCTAGTGTGCCTTACACCTCCTTGGGAACCAGAGAGAAATGCAGAGAAGAAAGCCCAAAGTGAGAAAACATGAATACAAAGAGAAAAAGTAGAGTACTGTCATGCATGTGTCATGACCTGAAGTGATCTCGGGGTGATCTGGGATCAGAAGGTTACAGCACATTGTGATTCACAGATCTACTTTAGTGCCAGCTCGTTGTTTACCCTAAGTTGGAGCTTATTTAATTCCATCCAGTACTAAAGGGATTAAGGTGCATTTCTATCCTGCAGTGATCTAACAGGATGTTGCAACCTCATCTGCGGCCACTCCATTCTGCTATAAATATCAACTCTTCACTCCTCCTTATGCCAGCTATTGCTCATTCCTATGCTGACCATGTTGAAGGAGCTCGTCACTGCATAGCTGTGGTGTCATTACGATTGCAGCTGCAAAGTTTTCTACAGAATATTACAAAGAATGCTTTTTGTTGTGTCTTTCCCTTACCCATGTGTCTTACCTTTCTCATGTTGTCTTATTGTAGCAGCGAGACTAGATGCTGGCCTTCACTAGTCAGGGTGAATTTAGAGCCAGCAAGGCCCTAGGCACATGATCGGCATACAGGGGGACAGACCCATCTAGGGATGCTAGGGAGTGCAGGTATCAGTCTCAGGTGAGTGTTAGGAGGTGACCCTGCTCCCCTCTCCCTAGCACTAAGGCCTACTGTTGTATCGTTTCCCTGGTGTACTTTTGCATCTCTCTCTGGTGGTTCTCCCCTTCCCCGGTGTGATATTACCCTGGTGTTCCTTATTTGTTGCGCCGTTCACTGGGAGTCCCCTTGTTCCTGGCTTGACACCTGTAGTCACATTGTGACAAGTACTTTCTGCAAAAAATAACAACCTCCTATTACCTAACTATTGGCAGGAGAAAGTGGTAGAATAGATAGATGTGACAGCATATAATATAAACCTAGCTGATCTCTATCTGATTGGCATAAATTCATTGGCAGAATGGCAGGAACTACAAGCAAGATCCACATTGGAATATAGCCAGGAGAGAAAACCAGCAAGGGGAAATTAGCTACACGCGCATTGTGATAGGGCAGTCTAAATGACAATTGAAAACACCTGCTGACTGAAAAGAATGAAACAAAAGTAAAAGATAATCAGCACACAGACAGAGACTGAACTTGCTGTGGCTCAGTGGAGAAGGCAGTCGATCACACAGCATAGGGTCACCGGATCGAATTCTGAGGCATGAACCAGTCACCATCGACGCATTACCAGGACAGATTTTAAGGTTTTCTCTAAAAACACAGAAGAATTTCAGAGTAAAAAATACGCAAGTGTGTTAATGGAGTTAGTATCTGATTCAGGTACCGCTAGCTCAGGCTGTCAGGTTTCCTTCAATTACATAAGCATTACAATCTAGTCCTCTTTAATTCTAAAGTGCTGCATAATATGTTAGAGCTATATAAATAAAATTATTATTATTATTATTATTATTACAACTAGTGATGGGCGAACTCTAACTATAAAGTTTGAAGTCCGTACCAAGCACCTAGGGTCCGGTGCATTTTGCTGCCAGAAGATGCAGAAATGTCTGCAACCAAACACTCAACATGTGCGCAGCACTTAATCCAGTAATTCAGCATTGATTTCATTAACTTCTCCTGAGGTCACATCTGAAGTTCCCATGAAATCCGAGCTGTGACCTCAGGTGAACTCAACTAAGGTGAACTCCTTGACATTACCTCAAGTGAAGTCATTGAACTCAATTCTGGATTGCAGGATAAGGCTATGTGCACATGTTGGATATTTGGTTGCAGACATTTCTGCACCAAATTTGCATCTCCTGGTAGAAACACGCAACTAAACCGCATGCGTTTTTTTATGCGATTTTGAACCGTTTTCCTGCCAGGAGACAGAGATTTGGTGCAGAAATGTTTGCAACCAAATACTCAATGTGTGTACATAGCCTAATCCGGTAATTTGACATTGAGTTCATTGACTTCACCTGAGGTCCATTCCCAGGAGTCGAATCCGGGCCGCCTGAGTGAAAACCAGGAATCCTAACCACTCCACCTGAGGTCACAGCTGAGGTTGCAGATATTTCTGCACCAAATTTGTATCACCTGGCACACAAACACACTGAAGCCGTATGCGTTTTGATGAGTTCACCTCAGGTCAGTTCACCTAAGGTCACAGCTGGGGTACCGTGGGAACCAACAGCTGTGACCTCAGGTAAAGTCATTGACCACCCCGCCGCAACTCCGTCAGAGTGTCCCTGACGCCGCAGTGAAGAGTCACATTTTCTAATGTGACCGTACATTGCAACCTCAGATGCAGCAGAGCCAGGATCATTGTGTCTGTGGATTATGTCAGACCTGCAGGGTGTTTTGGGAGTTAATAAATTAGAGAAAGAAGGGTTGTTTTGTTTGTTTGTTTTTAAATAAAGGATTTTTCTTTGTGTTTTTGTGGGTAAGCACCATGATTGGTGCATCTAGGCTGAGGTGGGCACAAGAATCATGGGCCTCCCCAGCTTGAGAATACCAGCCCCTAGATGTCTGCTTTATCTTGGCAGGGCATCAAAATGGGAGAGGACCACACTCCTGGTTTGTTAATTATTTATTTAAATAATTTTAAAAGCGATGCCTGGGGTGCCTCATATTTTGATACATAGCCAAGATAATGCACAGAGCTGGGGGCTGAAGCCTCCAGCTTTCTATTTTTTGTGCACTGGGTATCAAAATATGGGGGACCCTACACCATTTTTTCTAATTTTTTATTTATTTTTACACTATTTCTGTGACTGGGACCCAGACAGCTACTGTGAGGGCAACCAATCACAGATACTGGCACACATGCAGTCTGACTGCAACCAATCACAGATGCAGTCACAGAGGGTGGGTGGGGAAAGCAGTGAATATTCATGAAAGTTAACCACACTTTAGAAGCAAAAAAGAAGGAAAACCGGGTACCATTCAGTGAATCAGCTGTTGGGTAATTGTCCCTCTAATCTTGTGCACGCATTATATGGCAGTGAACTGGCAGAGCAAAATGATCGCGCTCATTTCAAAAGTAACAGTCCTTTAAAATCCAAGAAAAAAGAAACAAAAGGCACTCACCAGATTGCTAAAAAAATGAAGCCATTTATTCGACCATCAGTTCAGGGGGAAGGCAGTGAGGGAGGGGGTACACACAGCCCGTTGAACGGGCTGTGTGTACCCCCTCCCTCACTGCCTTCCCCCTGACCGGTCGAATAAACGGCTTCCTTTTTTGAGCAATCCGCGGAGTGCCTTTTGTTTCTTTTTTCTTGGATTCATGAAAGTTAATGAGCGGACCTGGAAGCAGTATGACAGTTGTGCGGGAGACTTGGTAAGTATCTGTTTTAAATCCCACTTTGCTTCCTTTTGCAGCCCCCTAGCCCTTACTAAATAATTTTATAACAATCATATTCAGGTCCCATAGACTTATAAGGGGTTCAGCCTCCGGGGTCAAGTTCAGGGTCAAGTCCTGTCCCGAACTGGAGTTATTTTTTTTTAAAGTCCGTCTGGACCTGCTAAACCCAAACATCTGCAGGTTTGCCCATCTCTAATTATAACCATCTGTGACTATGAGAAGATTAAGGTACCAATGAGTATAAATTAAGGCAGATACTGCTTGTTAAGTGTCATCTTTGCGATTTCCTCCAGACGTGCATACACTCACACACATACATGCATCTTTGTGAGTAATAAAATAGAAACATTTACATCTGATACTAAAACTACAACTTTGTTTTCTTAGAAAAAAAAAATATATATGAGAACTGAAGGTAACTTGTGCAGATGGCCAGGAGATGCCTTCATATCACAGGAGGTCAAGCTCACCATAGGAAGCTATAGTACAAAGCGAGTGGGAAAAATGAAAGATTGTAGATAAGATCATAACATAAAGCAACACAACATACCTGATGTCAGCGCTCAGCACACATTCCACAGCTGTGAGATCTTATCTAGGCTGCAAGACTATGTATTACCATATGTAATGTAAAAATATCACTCCTCCAGACCTAAGGTGATGCTTATCACTGCTGACCAAATGGAACAGCCTGCTAATAGTTCACTGACACATTTTATGCTTTAGCATTTGTTTAGTAGCAAAATCTTGATGACGGGAAGATATGGGTTTTATATTTAAACATATGATATATATAATTGTAGAATAAGCATGTGTAGGTCTCTGGGCTGTGGGAGCCTGCAGCTGTGGTGAGAACAACATAGCTGGCATCATGGGAGCAAGGAGGGTAAGGGCTGAATAGGCTGAATTTCAGTAAAATGATCAAGAGCCATGCAGTGTATTGAAGGATCATAGTGTTGGGGCCATAGTGGGATCGTCAGTGAGTGCCGGGGGCGCAGTTACAGCTGACGCTCTCTATGCACAGAGCAGGGACTCAACCCGTACCGCCCTCCTATAACTGAAAGCCTGAAGCTGCTGGGAGGAATAAAGTTCATTTCCTCCCGGCAGTGCAGCTCTCAGTTGGATTCACTTAGTAGCATCAGACTGCTATTAACCAAATATCTGTGGGTTAAGTGTTTTTTTTTTAAATGACAGGTTCCTTTTACTGTGTTTAGTACAGGGCACAAACAACGCCTATATATGTGTCACGCGTGACAGACAGTCATGTGGTTTCTGGCTATAGAAGGTCACAGCATCTAGCTGCGCAGAATGCTCCCTGACTTTCCATTGTTCCTGCGGTCGGCATTCATTGATATTGGTAACTTTCCTACTGGATTCATCTCTCTCCCTTTTGGACCCAGCAGGAGCTCGACTTCCACCCAGCTGTTGATTATCAGTATTTCTTTGGTGTTTAAATACCCCTTCCTTCCTTTGGAGTGTGTGGGTAATATTTTCAGTTCCTTCAAGTGAGGTTGCAAGCAGGTGGCTTGTACTCCTCTGTGGTATCATTCCTGAAAGCTCTGCTGAACTTCTGCCTGATTCATCTAATGATGAGTACTTCATGCTTTTCCCCGTGTGTCCCCCTTGTGTCTTCTATAGTGGTTTAGTAAGGTTGATGAAGAGCTCATCCCATCTTTTTCCTATTTAGGGGCCAGTACTAGAGATACCTGGGGTCAGGTATGAGGCTCAGTGCAGTGGTGCGCAACCTGCCGACACAGCGACCAAACAGTAGGTTCGGTCAGGGGTCAACATCTTCCTAGACACAGGGCTCCTTTCCCTTCCCTTTTGCTGTGGACTTGGTACTTCCCTGTATCTAATGTGACAATGCTTTTTACAAAAAAAAAAAAATTGAGCTGTTGCAGGCTGTTCTTTTTCCATAATCCACAATGCTCCATAGATTACAGATGAGTGATCTTTTGAAATTAAAATTTGCTGACTTCAACTAATTTTCCTGAAAAAAAAATTGATTTGCAGCAAGTAAGTTCACATGAATCTCAACTTAAAGGCATGGGTAAGAGGAGAGAAAGAGAGATAGAGAGTGTGTGAGAGAACCTTGCTGGTCATGTGACGCCCTGGCCTATCAGGTCGTTAGAGGGTATTGTGCAATCTGCCCTTCTGCACAGTATCCACATCCTCCTTGGTTACGGGTCCCTGACCTTTTATGTTGCTAAGAACCAGTCAATCAAAAATCCTAGGAACACTCTGCACCACACCCACCAGACACACCATTGGGTAGCCTGAAGGGAATAGGGCTACCCATTTGGGGGTTTGGTTTGGGAGGGTCAGGAGTGTCAGGAGCAGTCAGTTGAGTGGTGACTAGTGAGGAGAGGTCACAAGTTGGTTGGAGGAGGTTAGAAGCTGGGCTCCTTGAGAATACTAGGTGACAGACGTTGGTCTGGCCCTGGTAGGAGCTGGAACCACGGACGCAGGGGATCGTGACAAGGGGCACGGAACTGCCGAGTATGGCAGTCGGCGGCCTTGTGCCATCTCCGGGCAGGGGCCAGGGCATGACGGGGTACGTGGACACTAGGCCGGGAAGTAGCTTCAAGCGTCCTGGTAATTCACCTGAGGAAGATGGAGCCTTCAAGATTCGTTCTCCACCCGCTCCAAAATCGAGGTACTAGCGCAATGAGGGGGATAGGACTTTCCCAATACACAGTCCAGAAAATCCCAAGCGTGAACCCTGAGAGCAAGCTCACTCCGTTAGCCATACGGGTGAGCGGAACCCGACTAGTTCTACACTACAGGGACCAATCAGTAGAAAGGTGCCAAGGAAAAGGTCACAGGCTAACAAGCAACACCAACGGGCATAGGATCCAGGCGTGCTCCCTCTCTGCTGCAGCGGTGCTCAGAACTTTGGTTTACAAGTTGTCGGTGTCAGCGTTATTGAACTGAGTAAGTACGCAGTGACCCTTACCTCCCCAATGGTATCCCTTAGCCACCATCACCGAGCCCCGGGGCATTCCCCCTACCCACGGAGGGGTTAAACACCTGGCTGCCATTCCATCGCCACCGGGTCTCCCAACGGCAGCGGTGGTACTCCATCTTACCACATACCGTGGGTGGCATTACAAACTTTACACATACCACTCCCCTGTAAATACCCCCTTTTTGTTTTGAGTGGCCACACGACCCCCGAGTCCGGAGACCCCCTCGAGCCACCGCGGATCCGGATCCGAGCAGCAGTCCCGGCTGCTGACACGGGGGCGGTATAGTCATATGAGAGGTTACATTCTACAGAAGAAAGAGAGGAGAGAAAGGACCCTGTTGACCATAAGAGCTTACACGCTACAAGAGAGAAAGGACCCCTCTGACCATCAGAGCTTATACTCTACAGGAAAGAAAGGACCCCGCTAAACATAAGACCTTATACTCTACAGGAAATAAAGGACCCCGCTGACCATAAGAGCTTATACTGTACAGGAGAGAAAGGACCCGGCTAAACATAAGAGCTTATACTCTACAGGAGAGAAAGGACCCCGCTAAACATAAGAGCTTATACTCTACAGGAGAGAAAGGACACCGCTGAACATAAAAGTTTATACTCTACAGGAGAGATCGGACACCGCTGAACATAAGAGCTTATGTGGTGACTCTGAGGCTTCAGTTGCCACAGGGTATTGCATCTCACTTAAGGTGTAGTACTCTTCGCGGGTTCGGAAGAGGTCAATGCCAGTCCCACTTCAAAACACAATAAACACACAGCAGTAGCACTCTCCACTAGGGACCGGGCTAGGGTAGGGCCTTAAGGTCTAATAAATTCATAAAATTTCCCATTACAAAATTTTATTATAACAAAGATCATTAAAAATACACATTACCATGCAAGAAGCAAAAACACACTAAAACATATGTAGAAAATAAGTGCAATCCTCAGTTTATAATATACAATAGGTTCAGCTTATCAATTCATAGAAACTCAATAGTATATGGAAAAAAATCCACCCTATTAAATCCAGCCTTCCATCATATAGACTCTAGAAACAAAGAGGAACCTGTGGACAAAAAAGCGCAATAGGGTCTTACCCTGACAAACAGGGGGTGAAAAAAGAGTAATCCTACTCACCAATCAGGGTTGTGACAGGCACAACTCCTGTAACAGCATATGTATGGATCAAAGGCAGCAGTACACCAAGCGGCTGATAGCAGAGAGAAGTAGTGGAACGGGGCTTTAAAGAACCGCGCCAGAGATCACAGATGTAATCTTGGATTAATGTAAACTTTTATTTTGGCACAGGTCTACGCGTTTCAGGAGGCTCAGCTCCCTTCCTCAGGACCAGCAGGCACAAGATACATCAAATCTGCAGACGTATAGGTGTACAAAACATATATACCCAGTATAACATCAGAGAACCGCCTCCAAAAGAAAAAAATCGGCGGGAAAAACACTTCTATAGCAGCATGGTGTGACGTAATATAATCAAAAACAGGAAAAATAACCTGTGTCCAGTGAAACAGTATCAATGCCATCACGATTAAATGAACATCGCAATCAAAAAATAAAAATAAAACCTATAAAAACGAATAATTGTGTCATTACTGATTAAAAATAAACATATATATGCATATCTGTATTAAAGAGTGTCTAGGAAGCCATGACCGTGGTAAGAAGGTCTAGAACCCACGCCACCTATAGATCATAGCCTCCATGAGTGACATGAGAAGAAATGCCATCAGTCCACACACCCAGAGAGGTGTGTGGTGAGATTTGTACAGAAGCATGAAAGAAAAGAAAAACACAGAAAAAAAGGGGATGTGGAGAAAAAAGTGAATGAAAAAGGTAGGTGTGTATTTCAAACTGAAATTATGGTAATATTACAAAGGGAACCAAGGCGAGGTGAAATAAGTTCAAGAGCGTGGGAAAAAAACAGAGAGCGCATGCGTGAGTCAAAGCAGTGAGCAAGTGCCATAGGAGAGCCAAAAAGGCTGAGAACGGGGTGAACAAAGTTCAGCGGTTGGGAAAAAAAAAAAAAAAAGGGGGGAGGGAAGAAAAAAGCACATTTAAAGCGTATGGAAATTGGGTGATGTGTGGAAAAAAACCCATTACATATTAAATCTTGTCATCCCGTCTAATTGAGGGGGTGAAAAAATTGTATGAAAATTTTCGGAAAGAGTCTACAGGCAAAAAATATCACACATAAAATATTATTAAAAAATAATATAATAAAAAATATTAAGTATTTGGATGTGCAAAATCAAGAATATGCAGATTCATAAGAACCAAAAGAAAAAGTACATATATATATATATATGTATACAGGAAATTAAGGTCATAGTGAGGAAGTCTAAACCTTGTCTAACCCATAGAATGAGGAAGTCTAAACCTTGTCTAACCCATAGAATATATGGGTGACAAGAAAAAAAGGGAGATCGGTCAAATACCCCAAGACCGGTGTTCAATGACATTGTGGATGCTTGTGTGAAATAAGTAAGCGTGTGATCTAAAACAAGAGTGGTAAGAGTAATTCCATTATCACAAAGCGGGTAAGTGGAAAAAGAAACGAGGGGTGACTAGGGTTCAAGAGCGTGGGAAAAAGCAAGAAGCGCACGCATCAAACCAAGGCAGTAAGCAAGTGCAATACAATAGCTGAAAGACTGGGGACGGGGTGAATAAAGTTCAAATGCGTGGGAAAAAAGTGGGGAGAGGACTTCATTACAAAAGAAAACCATGTGTAAGAGTAGAATTAAAAGATCTTGTGGGCGGGAAAACACATATACATCTATATATGAAGGGAATGGATATTATCCCGTCTATCTCAAAGGGATATAAAGGTACTGTATATATATTCACTGGAAACTAGTATCACACAGACAATTATTATCTGTCTAGCAACGTATATATCAAAGACACATGTAACCTGCAAAATGCAGAATAATTAAAATAGGAGTACATCTAAAAAAAATAATAATAATGATAAATACATATAGATATAAATATACAAATTAACTATAAAAATAATAAATAAAAAACTAAGCCTAAGGCACAAACATAATAATATGTTTTAATATTCGATTATATATAATATAAAAAAATGGAAATTAAATCTTATTACTCGTGGTAAAAACTCATTCTTCAATGAGATAAAATATATATAGTATTATCGATGGTACAATAGATATATCAATAAATAATTAAAAACATTTTTCCATAAAAGCCGAGATGGAAATATAAATATAGGAATCATAAAACCATAAAAAGCTACTAATGAAATATATCAGTAATCTCGTTAAGACCTCGTGGCTTAAGGGTATCGAGTTTATATATCCAAAAGGTTTCTTTTCTGTTGAGAACCTCCATGCGATTGGGGATATATGGAGGAATTTGTTCTATTGGAGTCACTCTAAGCATGGTTTTTTTGTTATGGTACAGGGTAACATGTCTGGATAAACCATGCAACATGAACCCAATCTTAATATTGTGTCTGTGTGAGTTAATACGATTGTGAAGAGCTTGTATCGTCCTGCCAACATATCTTTTGTCACAGTCACACTCAATAAGATAAATGACGTAATCTGACTGGCAGGTCAGGTGACTTTTGATGGTGAATACAACCCCTCCTGGATTAAGGCCAAAGTTTATTCTATTGTGTTGTATGGAATTACAACATAGGCATTTCTTGACACCACATCTATATACTCTCATGGGTTTGTTAGAGACAGGAGTAGATGATTCCTCCTTTAGTCTTCTGGGGGCTAATAGGTTTTTTAATGTGGAGGCTCTGCGGTAAATGATCCCTGGAGTTGTTGGCAGTACTCCTCTCGGGAAAGGATCATTCTGGAGAATGTTCCAATGCCTGCGGATAATGTTCTTAATAAGATCACCATCCCTGCTATACGTAGTTAAAAAATGGGAGGAGAAATTGTTCTGAAGAGTGGTATCGTCTCTGGTCATAGGGGCATTTTTATGTGTAATAAGATCCGTCTGATTGAGGTTCCTGTTCATCTGGTAAGCCTTCTTGATTAGCGCTGGGGGATATTTCTTATATAAAAACCTTTCTTTAAGGACAACAGCCTGTTCCTTGTAATCTTTATCAAGGGTACAGTTTCTCCTAATTCTTTGGAACTGATTCTTGGGAACATTCGTGAGCCATTTATTGTAGTGGTTGCTAGTGAAATCAATGTAACCATTACTGTCGACCTTCTTGAAAAAGGTTTTAGTGTAAATCATCCCTTCATTATGTGAGATAGTGAGGTCTAAAAAATCGATGGACCCTTTCTCTATGGTGGGCACAAATTTTAAGCCCCACTCATTGTCTACTGTGTGTCTTAAGAAGTCATGTAGATTATTTTCTGAATCATCCCATATAAGGAACAGGTCATCGATGTATCTTTTATACACGATGATATGTTTGAAGAGATTGGAAGAATAGATGTATAGTAGTTCAAATAGACCCATGAACAGGTTAGCGAAAGTAGGTGCTGCCCTCGAGCCCATCGCTGTGCCACAGCGTTGGTGGTACAGTATATCCTGGAATGTAAAGAAATTATTCGTCAGAATAAATTTCATACCCTCCAAAAGAAAATTTTTTTGTGGAGTAGGTAACCATTCATCGATCTCCAGGAACTGTTTGAAGCATTCCAAGCCTAGATCATGTGAGATGTTGGTGTAAAGAGCGGCAATGTCCAGTGTAACAAAACAGTAAGTGTCCATCCATTTTATGTCTCTGATGATATTTATCAATTGGGTGGAATCTCTCAGATAACTCTTGAGGTTGACAACATGTGGCCTCATAATTTGATCGATGTAAGCGGCCAGATTCTCAGTCAGGGACCCGATCCCAGATATGATAGGTCTACCTGGGGGATTGTGGAGGCATTTGTGGATCTTGGGTAGGTGGTAGTAAAAAGCTACCCTGGGGTTTTTTATTTCTAGGAATTTACTCTCGTACTTGTTCAGAACCCCTAAGTCAGTGGCCCTCTGTATCAAAGCATGATACTCTCGGATAGCTTGGTTATATGTAGTGATGTAGGCTACCTCATAGTGTAAAGGGTTAGACAGATTTCTTAAAGCTTCTTGTATATAAGTGCTTCTATCCTGTATTACAATCCCCCCACCCTTGTCAGCATTCTTCATGACCAGAGATGGATTATTTTTAAGTTTGCCTAGGGCGCATCTCTCTTCTCTAGTAAGGTTAAGGTTAAGAAATCTGTCTAACCCTTTACACTATGAGGTAGCAAATAATACAAACATAAACAGGGAGAAAGCTCCCTTTCCTGATGGAGGAACTGCCCTGCTAACCAGAAGCAGAGAGACCGATCCTCACAAACAAGAAACCAAAACACAGAACAGAATGAAGTAAGAAGAAACACCGTTAAGTGCAATTTCAGCAATTAAGCACAGAAACTAGTAAACTTATCTGGAGTAGATTCAGGCACAGAATAAATGGGAGAAACTGAAGGGAAAACTCACAGCCATCTTCAGAAGCAGCAGGAAATAGCTATCACCGGCAGCCGCAAGGTAGAAATTGCTCTACTAAATACACTAGGCTAATCTGCAATTGGACTACCTGAATTTCTAATTAATTCCATCACCTGTTTGAGTCACAGATTCAGACTCAGCTTCATTACTATTCCTGGCCACCAGAGGGAGCTCCACACTAGCACCCACTCAGATGACATTCACAACAGTTATCATCAACCCTGGAGGAGAACGACATCCCGCAGAGGTGGCTTCCCTCATAGCCGCAACCACAGGTGGCGTCACGAGAGAGACAACTACTACCCTCCCAATCTCCCCTTCATCCCTTCGTGGACACCTCAGGGTCACGAAGCCGAGCAAGGCCGCCGTGACATCCCCAAAGACCCCTCCATCACCGGCGCGGTGATGAGTAAAAGAAACCCCGGCCCCATGGTGTGCTTCACTTATACTCTAAAGGAGACAAAGGAGCCTGATGACCATCAGAACTTATACTCTACAGGAGAGAAAAGACCACGCTGACTATAAGAGCTTACACTCTACTGGAGAGAAAAGACTCCGCAAACCATCAGAACTTACACTCTACAGAAGAAAAAAAGACCCTGCTGAGCATAAGAGCTTACACTCTACAGGAGAGAAAAGACCCCGCTCACTATAAGAGCTTACACTATACAGGAGATAAAGGACCTCGCTGACCATCAGAACTTATACTCTACAGGAAAGAAAGGAACCTGCTGAACATAACAGCTTATACTATACAGGAGAGAAAGGACCCCGCTGAATATAAGAGCTTATACTCTACAGGAGAGAAAGGACCCCGCTGAACATAAGAGCTTATACTCTACAGGAGAGAAAGGACCCTGCTGAATATAAGAGCTTATACTCTACAGGAGAGAAAGGACCCCGCTGAACATAAGAGCTTATACTGTGCAGGAGAGAAAGGACACTGCTGAACATCAGAACTTACATTCTACAGGAGAGAAAGACTTAGCCAGTGACTCTACAGATGGAAAATGACTCTGCCATTCAAACTGTGCTCTACTCTGAGTCGCTGATCTGTGATGGCCCCGGTACTGACCTCCACTGTACTAGATAATCCGCTAGATTTCATAGCTGCAGAGCATTATGGGGAGGCCCGTGCAGCAATGCAAAATGCCACTAGCCCTTTCTCCGATGCTTCAATGTGTGGAAACTGGTGCAAATGGCCAGTTGTTGGGGGTATTTTTTGCTTACCACATATCAAACCACTAAGTGTCTGAATTAATGTGAAAACGACGGATTTCAGGAAATTCAAATTGAACTCAATCCTTCGTAGATGGAGCCTCTCATCTTTACTGTAGATGTATCACAAACAGGGTTTCTTTAGAAACAAAGGTAGTGGTGCCATGCTAATCTCAGGACATAATGAACCAAAAAGGTCTTTTTGGACTTTGCCTACAAAAGTAGTTCTCTGTTATTAGTAATTTAACTCAGTACGTCTAAGGCTCCCATCGACCGCTTCGTCAGGATAGTTTACATTGAATAAATTTGCTGTAACATAAATGTACTCATTGTAAAGTGTCCTGAGGACGGGATTCATGAGTCTTCACTTACATTACTAATAGCAAATAACTACTTTTGGAGACATTGTGGCACCATTACCTTCATTTTCAAAGAAACCCTGTCATGTTTGAAACCTTGAAATCTTGTATTTCCAGAGCCCACGGCTTAGAGGGAACAGCGGGTCTAGAACACGTTATTTGTAAATTATAATGTATAGTCGTATGTACTTGCATACTTGTGGAAGAGGAGCAGACCACGGCTCCGATAGTGCACACATGAGAACACTAAGTGGCTATTAAGAAACATATTTGGTTATGACACCATATAAACGCTGCTCTTTTGGTCTTTTATATAAATCATCAGATTATGGTTAATAACAATAAAAGTGAAGATAAACATAAGAGCGGAGGAACAGCTGGGACGCAGATGAAATATCTCTTAACTTGCATCACTCTCATTACTACCAGGATAGATTTCCAGTGAAGGAATGTGACTTATCCGACTTAACGAATCAACAAAAGTCCTTTCATGACTGGAATCTGGTTTGTTCTGCCACAAGAAGGACATGATAAAAGCAAAGATTTATATATAGTTTATAATTTCAAGAAAATCAGTCCCAACCACATAACATACGGTGGAAAACTGATGTAGTGACCAGAAACCTCAACTGGATAGAACTGAGATCCAATATAATCAACTAAAATACACAAGTCCTTCCAAATAAGACAGGAGGACAAGCTACTGGGGACATAGACAGTGAGGGAACTCTAAATAGGGGTCTAAGGTGGAACTTTTCTCCTTGTGGAACGTGGCATGTCAGTATAAGGAGACTTATAGGCCATGCAATCTTCTTCTTGGAAATTAAACATGCAAATAGCCTTTGCACAAGAAATAGGATTTGATCTCGGATGCCATCTATTGGATGTAACGATCTGAAAAGTCAATATTGACCTTTTAATGAGCTTTGACACTCGACTTAGGATACTGTCATGTCCCCACCGGAGTCTGCTCCTGTGACTTCTGCTCTGATCAGCAGGCGACGCCGTGTTCCCACCATGGATAGTGCTAGTGATGGGAGAGGACTCGGTGCCCGTGGCTCTGCTGAGCACAGGCTCCGCTCATCCACTAAGCTGGGTTTCCCTGGAACCTGCAGTACCACTGGCTGACTGTAGGTGGTTTGTATCTTCCAGCTGAAGTTGCCATCATTCACCTGCAGCCAATGGGAAGACACCACACCCTTCTTATTCCCCCTCCTGTCATGTGACAACTGCCAGAGATAGTTTGTATTCCTGGTTCCTGTGCTGTTTGTATTTTGATTCCTGTGCGCTGACCTTGCTTGTGTTCTGACTACCCTTCTGCCTGTCGTTTATGTACCTCGCTGCCCGATCCGGATTTGACCTCTGCTTCGTTTGCTGTTTACGTCCTTGCCTGCTGATTCTGTCCCTGTTCTGCAATTCCTGGTTTGACCCTGCCTGACAACTACTCTCCAGACTGCAGCCCTCCACAGGTAGTGATCACCTTGGGCCCTGTGTAATACCAAATCCTTGCATAGGGGTTAAAGGCTATCAGGGTTCTAGGGGTCCTGCTTGGTGAGTGGCTTTCCTCTATCCTGTCCATTACAGCCCGTCTGAGTCTGTGGATCCAGGCAGGCATTACAGATACAAAGCCAACCAGAAACTCAATTTGCAGACGTGTTTCGTTATCCTCATCAGTACAAAGCAGGAGATCTTATTTGGTTAGTTGAAAAACCTCTGACTGGGGCTCTAAGGGGGAATGTTTCTACTTGTGGAGAGTGACATGGCTGAAATGCCTGTGTAAGGAGACTTATAGGCCACGCAATGCTCCGACAGTAAATTAAATATACCAATACTCTATTCAGAAGAAAGAGGATTTAATCTCTGGTGCCATCTATTGGATGTAACAATCCTAAAATTCAATATCGACCCTTTAATGAGTCTTACCACATGACTTAGAGAAAGAAGCCAAGCCAGAAACTCCATTTCCACACTGTGTTTCTGAGTGTGACCCCTCTAAAAATAAATAGTGATGTCCAAAAGAATCACAGCAGCCGGCCGCCGGGTGATCAGCTGATCGCTCACAGCAGCCGGCTGCCGGGTGGTCAGCTGATCGCTCACAGCAGTCGGCCGTCGGGTGAGCAGCTGATTGCTCACAGCAGCCGGCCACCGGGTGATCAGCTGATCGCTCACAGCAGCCGGCCGCCGGGTTATCAGCTGATCACTCACAGCAGCCGGCCGCTGATCGTTCAGCCACCGAGAATGTGTGCAGGGTGCGGAGTTCGGGGTGGTGGAGCCGAGCGGGGCCATGGCACTGAGGACGTCAGTGCCGGGGACTGCATGGCTGGGGACAGGTGAGTGTGCGTCTGTGTGTGTGCGTGTGTGTGTGTGCGTGTGTACATGCGGAGTGGAGTGTGGGAGGGGGCGGAGCCGAGCGGGGAAGTTTCGGGCTCCCTACACATGTAGCCAGGGTCAATATCGGGTAACTAAGCAAAGCACTTTGCTTGGTTACCCGATATTTACCTTGGCTACCAGCGTACACCGCTTAGCGCTGGCTCCTTGCACACGTAGTCAGGGTAAATATTGGGTAACTAAGCAAAGCGCTTTGCTTAGTAACCCGATGTGTACCCTGGTTACGTGTGCAGGGAGCCAGAGAGAGCATGTGCAGCGAAATCCCAAGGATTTCAGTGCTCAAAAAATGTTACAAGCTGTGTTCCTTCTGCCCGGCAGAAGCAACGCAGCGTCGGCCAGCGGAAGCAACGCAGGTACCTCTGTCGCAATCCGTCATCCATACAAGTCTATGGGAAACAGCGGAATCCATTAACGGATTCCGCTGTTTTCCAAAACGGCGGATTGCGACAGAAGATAATTAACGCAAGTGTGAAACTACCCTAAGTCACACGTGTGCATAATCGACCCTCCTCTTAAAGGGCCAGTGTTCTAATTCCAGGAAATGCTTCTCAGCCTATGGCTGAGAAGCACTTTCTATCTAATGCACCCTCCCATTTGGGGAGGTGCCTGAGCAACACGTTTAGTTAGTCAGTGTCCTGTCTGTCTAGCTAGTTGTGAGGTCCTGTTACCATTTTGTCTGTATCCTTTACCCAAGCCTGCCTCCCCATACTTACCTATCTGCCAGTTATGTGACCACCATACCTGTTCATACCTGCATGCCTGAATAAAAAGTGAAACAAGGGAGTGCATGTGAAGAGTCTCAGGGGTAGCGGTGAGACCGGTAATTAAAACTGCTCACCTGATGTGGTTGTGCAGCCCTCGCACAACCACGGTATAAGACAAGATTAAGATGTTCCGCTGCCAGTGAGTTTGTCCATGAGATCCTTCCAGGGAAACTGATTCCTGTGTGACCAATCTAGCCGCCGGTTAGTGGAGGGAATAGGCGTCAATGGTCCTGGTTTTGATTTAGCCTCCGTTTAAGCAGCTCTTACCGTGAAAAGTTAAATCAATAAAGGTGAACCACGGTCTGATAAAGCGCTAAGGAGGCCACAATGTTGTATTAATTTAGTAAATTTTAATTGCTTTCTCAAAGCCACAACACGTTTCGATATACACAATATCTGATGACGATATTGTGTATATCGAAACGCAATGTGGCTTTGAGAAAGCAATTAAAATTTACTAAATTAATACAGTATTCTGGCCTCCTTAGCGCTCTATCAGTCCGTGGTTCACCTTTATTGACATACCTGCATGCCTATCTGTCCCGGTAATCTCACTTCTACCTGCCTGCATCTGTGTCCGTACCGAGGTCAGTCTCCTGTCCTGGGAACCAGCTTCCACAATCCCGGTCACTGCCCTGTGAGTGGTATCTGGTGTCTGTGTGCTGTTTCTATTTGTCTTAGTTAAAACTGTTATTTAATGTTTTTCATGCTTGTCTCTGCTGCCATCTACTGGTCAGACCTTTCGGCTCCTCTGTTTCTTTTGTCCAGCCTATGGGAGTGTCTGATGACCCTCTTGCATCACATCCTGGTATGTTCATTTCAAACCAGAGTTTGTGAGAACAACATCCCTTATTGGAGCTGCTAGAAGCAAAGTCTTCTGACCGTAGTAGCTTCAGAGACAAGCATCACAGGAGAACTACAATGCCAAGTACTTGGACCGCTGTACTTCTGCATGTCCTTAAACTTTGGAGAAAATAAGCCACCATTGTTTCATCTCAGCATGTGCATGTTTAACTCTGAAGCGCTCTGGTCCTGTCTGCCTCAACTATAGGAAAAACGAAGGTAAGATTCTCACAACCTCTCACAACTACGCGCCTTCAATCGCCTTTAAGTGGGGACAGAACAGTCCGTGTCGCGGTGGGTGCGCGGTTGTTGCTTAGTTAAACTCCTCCCAGGAAAGGGTAAGCCCGGGTTCCCTCTGTAGTTCAGTATGTCCACTAATCCCTCTCACTGCCCCTACATCGGCTGCGAGCATTACAGTAGCACATGGTTGGGGCTCTGTTACAAATTTGTATTTGGGACCTGGACATGTCAGCAAACAATAGCTACTTCTGTTTCTTCTGACTCGCTTCACTAGAACAACTGGAACCTATCCTTTAGGCCCCCTTCACACATCCGTGTCTCCGGTATGTGTGACGTCCGTTTTCACATGTACCGGAGACAAGGGCACACGTAGACCCATTAAAATCAATAGGTTTGCACAAACGTGCGTGTTTTCACATTAACCGTGTGTCCGTGTGAAGCATACATTGGTCCGTGTGCTCCACGCGTAGACATGTTTGTTTTTCTCCGGCAGCATGGGTGTCACACGGACCGCACGGATGTGCTCCGTGTGACATCAGTGTGATACGTACCAGAGAAAACCATGTTTCTGTGAGATAAAATGAATTTCTACACTCACCTTCTCCAGCGCTGCTGTCTCTGCTGCTGCTGTCACTTGCTTCTGAACCCCGCTCATTATGCTCATCGCATATTCACTGCATCGAGGACCGGAAGCAGCAGCAGCGGGGACTCAGCAGGGCAAGAGACCACAGAGCGGAAGACATCAGCACCATGAAGGGCAGCACTAGGGACAGGTGAGCATAAAGTTCTTGTTCTCCGTTTATTATCACAGATAGCACACATAGAATACTCATGTGCCGACGAAATCACGGCATACGGAGGACCATACGCACCTTTTACACATCCGTGCAAAACCTGCGTGTTTTTCATGGACGTATGAAAGAGACCTAAAATAAATCTGTCTCCAGGAGTTTGCTCCCTCATTTGAGAGCAGCATAATGTAGAAACAGAGACCCTGACTCCAGCGATGTGTCACTTACTGAGCTGTTTCCTGTCATTTTGATAAAATCAATGTTTTCTCTGCTGCAGATCTTCCAGATATCTAAATGTATAATCCCATCCACACCACTGTACATAGGCAGAAAGTGGTTTATCAGTGGTGGAGGTGGGGTTATACAGAGTTTATGACTATATAGGAATACCTAGAAACAGGGTTACTAGTCCTCCTCCTAATAAAACAGTGATTTTATCAAATCTACACTAAGTAATACACCTCTGGAATCAGAATCTCTGTCTCTACATCATGCTGAGAGATTTTTCCCTGTGTATATCAAAGAGTGAAATCAATAGTGAAATTCTGTACCGCCCAGCGCTCGGCTGCAGCCGAGCCGCTCGGGTCCGGGCTCCTTGGTGGGTGGTTCGAGCGCCTCTGGACCCTGGGTCACTTCGCTCTGAAAGGGGTGCTGGTGCTTTTGGAGGAGGGTAGGTAGGTGCACGGCCGGAGCCGTGTTTGAGTTCGTGACGCCACCCACGGGTTGTGGTGAAGTTGGACACCACCGCTGCGATTACTGGGCACCCGGGGGAGATGGTAGTGCAGCAAGATGTTAACCACTCCGTGGGTAGGGATAATGGCCTCGGGACCCGTTGGGGAGAACTGGGCGGTGCAGGGCGGTGCGCGGCCAGATGGCACTGTTGTACTCACAGTTATTGACACACACAAGTCTCTGGTAAACCAAGTTGATGGTGGTCGGTGCCCGCAGCCGGCCGCGCCTGGTCCCCCACCCGGTTCGGTGGTCCTGGCCATTTTCCTGCACCGTGTTGTGTACTTGGGCTGCCTGCGCCTCAGCGTCAGGAGTCCGCTCCCTGGCCTGGTAGGTGTCGGGAGAGCCCTTTTGCCCGCAGACGCTGGCCCGTGGGATCTCTCTGCCTGTGCGGTGGCTTTCTATCCCCCTCGTTAGGCCGTTGTCCTCAGTCGGGACTTGGGTGGGAAAGGACCTATAGTCCAGACCGCAATCAGTTAATTAACTCAGTTCAGTGGGTTCTGGACCTCGTTTCAGGGTCTGAGTACCCCCCCTTGTGCTCTGGTTTCCGAGTTGGTTCCCCGGGTCGGTACCGGCAGGCCACTACCCTGTCCCAGTCCACCACGGTTCCACCGAGCCATCTTCCCGACTCCTGCAGGCTAAGGCCACTGTTTGCCTCCTAGTCAAGGTACCAGGGCTCTGACCCCGGCACCCGTCAGACTCCTTCCCTTCACTACTGACTACTCACTAACTAACTAACTAACGGTTTTCCCGCCTCAGGCTCTCTGAACTCCTTGGTGGGCGTGGTCAACCACCTGGCTCCGCCCCCTGGTGTGTCCATCCAGTCCTGAGGGGGTGACTAGGGTTTAAAGTTTCGCTGATGACACCTTATTGGGGGACAGGTGTAATGCGGGGGTCTACCTGTGACTACCTGGCTAGTCCAGGGCGACACAATTCCACAATTTAATGACAGTGATGCAGATTTGGAAACACTATCCACATGTATTCCAATGTAAAGAGACACAGATGTGGGTCTGGATTCACCATATGGGCTAGTTTAGATGAGCAGATATTTGGTCCATGTACTGTCAGAGCAAACCACGGACTGGATATGGACAGCACGAGGACCCATTATAGCATGTGGGCTAGAAATGCATCTCTGGCACAAGTCTTCAATTCATTTTTCAATATGGCCGCCTGGACCCGGTCCTACAGTGTGGAGGGTGTTTAGAGAACGTCCTACCAACTCCTGAAATCGTGTATCTGTGAATGGAAACCCGATGTTCCTCCTTGTCACGTTGGTTTGTGTTTGAGGCATAATTTCTCTAATCTCATCATTAAAATAGTTTCATTAGAGCATTAAAATGTATTGCAAACAACAGATGTGATCATATATTTTATTCTGTAGATTTGATTCTGCTAATACCATTTCTATATTATGTTGTTTATTTCTCCCCAGGGATTCTATTACACGCACTGAATCACTTGGCAGCAAAACTCCTGTTTATAATGGAAGGAACAGCAGTAGTTCATTTATTATGCACAAAACACAACCCAAAATCACTGCCATGTAGCAGCAGAGGACCAGGGGGAGTAAATACGCCAGGCCGCCATTATTGCCGATTCCCTCGCCTTACATGACACAGACATTACACACAACACAACCCAATATCACTGCCATGGAGTGACACATTGGGTTGTGTGTAACACTCCGAGGTCTACGAGGACTGTATCTAACCCAGTGGAGTAACTTGAGTTCAATGAGCCCAAGTGCATAATTTGAACCTGCCCCCTCCCCCCCAGTCGCCACTCCCTTCAGGGTACAGTATAATTACGCTGACACTTGGCTCTTAACCTCAGCACCCAGCTTTCCCATACTCCGATATCTCGACATAACATTCGATATTATAATGCAGTATATATATATATAATATAGTCCTTCATATATAATAATGCATCCCCCATAATCCTACATATATTATAATGCATCCACCACAGTCCTTCATATCATATAATGCATCTCATAGTCCTACATATATTATAATACACCCCAATAGTCTTCTATTATAATGCACCCCCCATAGTCCTCCATATAATATAATGCACCCCCCATAGTCCTCCATATATTATAATACACTGCCCATAGTCCTCCATATATTATAATACATCCCCCATAGTCCTCCATATTATAAAGCAGCCCCCATAGACCTCCATGTATTATAATGCACCCCTCATAATCCTCCATATATTATAAAACATCCTCCATAGTCCTACATATATTATAAAGCAGCCCCCATAGACATCCATGTATTATAATGCTCCCCATAGTCCTCCATATATTATAATATACTACCCTTAGTCCTCCATGTATTATAATCCACCCCACATAGTCCTGCATATAGTTTAATGCACCACCATAGTCCTCCATATAATATTCTGTAGCCCCCATATAGAATCATATAGTCCTCATATAGTATTATGTAGCCCCCATATAGTATCATGTAGCCCCCAGATAGTATTATGCAGCCCCCTTATAGTATTATACAACCCCCATATACTATTATGCAGCCCCCGTATTCCTCCATATAGTAGCATACAACCCCCGATCTGGCTTAATGCACCCCCATAGTCGTCTGGCCACCGTGATTAAATACATATACTCACTTCTCCTCGTTCCCCTGCTGCTTTGGTCTCCTCATCATGTCCACTAATCTGCCGCTCTGCACACCTCAGCACAGCGCACACAGTAGTGACTTCATCGCCCTCCCCTATACTGATATGTCAGAGCATAGACACAGTGGGAGAATGATGAGAGGGAGCGAGCCACTCACTCTCTCATCATTGCTTTCAATTGTATCGGCATCTGCAATAAATACATAACTGATTGCAGTTATTTATTGCATAGGGCGTGTTGTCCGGCCCATTTTTGGAGTTTTGCGTGAAATCATGTCCAATTTGCCTTTTTTCCCCTCTGTTTTTGTGTTTATGAAAATATACACAAAGGAAATAAACATGTGTATAACAAAACATAAGTAATTGCAATACATTTCTGAGTGAACTATGTAATTTTATGAAACAATGTAATAGGTGCCAACACTTTCGTCCATGACTATAAAAACAACAGCTCGGCACACAACAAATAATCCTCACTCAGCTTCTTCGATGGAAATATTAAAAAAGTATTGGAATTTGGCAACATAAAAGTTTTCTCTATTTTACAAAGTTTATAACTTTTTTTTAAGCCTCTTAATAAAAAA
The DNA here is from genome assembly GCF_048569485.1 of Anomaloglossus baeobatrachus. Lineage (NCBI taxonomy): Eukaryota > Metazoa > Chordata > Amphibia > Anura > Aromobatidae > Anomaloglossus > Anomaloglossus baeobatrachus. The sequence continues at coordinate 86,253,253 of NC_134357.1, read as the reverse complement.
CGGTACAATCTTAATATTGGGTATAAACGCATTGATCTGAAGAATCGTTTTGGCCGGTAGATTTTAGTGCACAATTAACACTGTAAAAACAAAACTAACAAAAAAAGGCATAATTACAATTTTTTTAAAATGTCACCTGGAGTTTTTTGGAAGTCATCCTGCAAATGACAGATCCTCACTCAGCTCTGTCGACAGAAAAGTTGAAAAGTAAAGGTTAGAGGAGGAATAAATGAAAGCACAAAACCAAAGATAGGCTTTGTTCGGTGGAGTGCACTTAATTATATGCCAAAAAGTAATAAGAAAAATAATAGTGTCCAGAATTTCATATTTTCCATATAGTAACAGAATACAAAGCCCAGATCTTTACATGGTGCGTGTTCTCAGAAAATAAAAATAACACCACTGCAATATTTCTGTTACTGGAAAAGCTGAAACATTTGTTTTACATTAATTTTGCATAGCGGACATTTTTTATGGGTGAATATATAACTCTGGTCTTCATGCTTTTTAGAGAAAAAAAAAGGAAAAATTTTACTCCCGGACAGGTGTTGGCTACTGTTTGACCACAAGATGGCGATGTGGACGCTGCCCATGCAAAGCATTACACAGAAAAAAATGTCGAAAACTAATATAAAATGCTGGAAAGTGTTCTACGTCCTAAAAACTCTAATGTATACATATTTATACAGAGCTTTATAAAGTAACCTCCAGGAGGCCACAAAACTCTTATCAAATAATCGTAATGCACTGGAATTCAATGTCATATAATGTTTATGGCAGTGAGAGGATTACACCACATAAAAAAAGACAATAACAGAATTTCTGTTTTTTACTCATCAGCCTCCCAAGCTATGGAATGGAAAGTGAACCAAAAAAATCACAACCCCCACTTTGCAAAAAAAAAAAAAAAATTAAAAAAATTAAACCCATTATGTGCACAAAAATGGTACTTTTAAAAGTATGGCTCATGTAAAAAAAATCACGCCCTCACATGGCGCTGTCAAATGAAAAATTAAACATTTATGGATCATGAAATACAGTAATAAGAACAAAAAATATTGTTGTGTTCTCAAGGCCGGAAATAGCTGCGCCCTTACAGAATTAATAATAACCTACAGGCACCATTGCACCCATAGTCAATGCACACTCTTTAACCCCTTCACCCTCGGGCGATTTTCCGTTTTTTTCTCTTTTTTTCTTCCCCTTCTTCCGACAGCCGTAACTTTTTTTATTTTTCCGTCAATTTTGCTTATTTCTTGCGGCACGAGTTGTACTTTTGAATGAAACCATTAATTTTACCATGTAGTGTATTGGAAAATGGCAAAAAAGTTACAGGTGCGAAAAAAATTGCAAAAAAAGTGCAACTACCCGATTGTTTTTGGGATATTTTATTCACCGTGTTCGCTATATGGTAAAACTGGTGTGTCGGTGTGATGTCTGAGGTTGGTAGAAGTTCGTAGACACCAAACATGTATAGGTTTACTTTTATTTAAGAGGTTAAAAAAATTCACAAGTTTGTCCAAAAAAAGGCGCACTTTATGCACCATTTTCTGCGATCCGTAGTGTAATTTTTCGGGATCTATTGCTCAGTGATGGCTCATTTTTTGTGTCTTGAGCTGACATGTTTAATGATACCATTTTTGCGCAGATGCTACGTTTTGATCGCCTGTTATCGAATCTTGCGCAAAATATGTGGCTACCAAAAACCATAATTTTGTCGTTTGGATTTTTTTCTGCCGCTACACCCTTTACCGATCAGATTAATTGATTTTATATTTTGATAGATTTGGCATTTCTGAACACGGCGATACCAAATATGTGTGTATAATTTTTTTTAATATTTAATGGGGCAAATGGGGGGTGATTTGAACTTTTAGGTTTTTTTTTTAATTTTTTAAAAACTTTTTTTTACTTTTTTTCTTTTATTTTACTAGGTTCCCTAGGGGACTATAACGATCAGCAGTTTGATTGCTTAATCCTCCTGTAGATCAGAGTAGCATTCCTCTGATTTGCAGAAACGCAGCTCTCCTCTCACACTCAGCCCTCTGCCGGCTGTAAGAGGAACTGACTCATGATAGCTACAGGAGTCATCACAAGACCCTGTGCTACCATGCCAATCATTGGATCCAAGTGATCACATCACGTAACTTCCGATAGTGCTGGGTAAGTGAATGGTTACCGTGGTGCGTTGTTTCATCTCACAGCCACATTTTGACAGCGAGATGCAAGGGGTTAACAGGCGAGAGTTTTTCCCAGACCCACTCGTGCCTGATAGCCGCACATGTCAGCTGTTCAAATCAGCTGATGTGTGCAAGGATCACTGCTGGCTCCCCGCAGCAGGCGAAAGGAATTAACCTGACACGGTTCATGACGTACCCAGTACGTCATATGTCGTGATTCGTGAAGAGGTTAATGAATGATTTTTAGGAATGAGTGAACCCAAACTATAAAGTTATGGGTAGAGATGAGTAGACTTGTGGAAGTTCAGTTTGGAGGGTTATAGCCAGACTTTTTTAACGTTAGGTTTGGGATCCGGACTTGACCTGAACGTCATTCAAAGTCACTAATTGGGCAGTTCAGGTCTACACCTACATGCAGCCAGTCATAAACAGATCACTTCCAGGGGCAGGTTAGGGAGGTTTTTCCATTTTTTTTTAGGGGGGTGGGGAGGGAGTGGGCACACTACATCAAATCACGCTGTGGTTACCCCCAGTTCAAGCTGTTCAAACACTGGCTCACACTGGGCTAAGCACCGAGTGTACTTGAGCACAGCGATGCTCGAGAGAGTGTTTTGCACACGTAAAACACCCGAACTCCGAACCTGAACAATGTTTTTTTTTTTTAGTTTTTTTTTTTAAAGTCTGTGTTCAGTATGAGCTTCGAACACCGAACAACGGGTTCGTTCATCTCTAGTTAGGGGTTCGTACTGGACTCTTAGGGGGGCTTTACATGTTGCGACATTGCTTCCGAAATATCGTCGGGGTCACATCGTTAGTGACGCACATCCGGCGCCGGTAGCGACATCGCAGCGTGTAAATCCTAGGTGCGACGATAAACGATCGCAAAAGCATTGAAAATCGTTGATCTGTGTAGCGTCGGTCATTTCCATAATTTCGGGTCGACCGCAGGTATGATGTTGTTTGTCGTTCCTGCAGCTCCACACATCGCTGTATGTAAACCCGCAGGAGCGACAAACATCTCCTTACCTGCGTCCCGACGGCAATACGGAAGGGAGAAGGTGGGCGGGATGTTATATAGAAAAAGAGCCCACCCATCTGGCCAACACAGGTAAATAGCATACCTAATGGCCAGGTTTTATAAAGTTCTTTTTGGGGTCTGGAAGGGGAGTCAGGGCCAAGGTGCACCTTTATAGAATGCAGCCCAGGAGCTGCAGAAGGTGATTCTTTTAGTTTAAGGCTATGTGCCCAAGGGGCAAGTGCCCTGCGGTTATATCTGCAGGACATTCCACAGGATCTCCCAGAAAACCTTAGCACAACTTTGTCTGTTTACATGCTGTGGTTTTATTGCGGAATGTCCTGCGGATATGGTGCGGGCATTCTGCATTGAGGATACACTACCATGGCTTCGCACTGCATCCTCAATGCAGAACAAGTGCTGCAGTGATCGGAGCGTTCATACTTACCTCCATCACGCAGCACTTCACTGTCCGGCCGTCAGCATCTGCACTTTGCAGGAGAAGGTGGGTGGGCCTGAACTAGCTCCGGCTGCCACATGACCGGAGCTAGTGCAGGCCCCGCCCACCTCCTGCTTCCTGCTCCTAGCTCCGCTGCCGTGAGGTCCTCTGCACCGGAAGAAAGTGATGGGGGTCTGTTATCAAGGCAGGTAAGCCTATATCTCCATAGTGGAGCGCCTGGATTTCCGCAGGTAAATCCGCAGGAATAATTGACATGCAGTCTGACATAACTATGTGCGGCTGCGGGACATCCGCAGGATATTCCGCAGCCGCACATTCCGCAACGTGGACACAGACACTCCCCATGTCCCATAGGATAACATGGGAAGTGTCTGTACATGCTGAAACCTGCGGATTGATCTGGAAAATCTGCAGTAGCAAGCTCCCGTGGGCACATGGCCTAAAAGGGAAAAATCTGGTGACAGGTTCCCTTTAAGTTACCATTTTATACAACTTTATATGATCTACAGGCTCATATAGATGGCTTAGTAAGGTTGAACCTACTGACATATTTCCTTTAGGCCTCTTTTACACGTCCGTGAAAATCACGCACATTTTTCACGGACGTGTCAAAGGTGCATATTGCCCTCGGTGTGCCATGTGTATGGCACACGTGTGTTCTCCATGTGTTATCAGTGATAACACACGGAGAACGGGAACTTTCTACTTACCTGTCCCTGGCTTCGGTGTCCGTGGTGCTGATCTTCAGTCTCCGGTCCTGCCGACTCCCGCTGCTGCTGCTTCTGGCCACAGTGAAGTGAATATTCAAATAGCATAATGAGCCGCGGTCGGCAGCAAGTGACAGCAGCAGCAGCAGAGACAGCAGGGCAGGAGAAGGGGAGTAAAGTTTTGTTTTTTTGTTTCTCATAGACACATGTCTTCTCTCTGGTGCGTGTCACACGGAACACATCCATGTGGTCCGTTTGCATTACATGTGACACGTTTGCGTTCTGTGTGACACCCGTGATGCCGGAGAGAAAACAGATATGTCGGCGTGAGAAACACACGAACACATGCAAGTACGGAATGGACACACGTTCCATCTGCAAATACTTACATGTGTCCAAAACCATAGGAATACCTAGGTCTACGTGTGTTCGTGTCTCCGGTATGTGAGGCACGTATGTGTGAAAGAGGCCTTAAGTAGTACTTGGTCCACGCCGGGTTAGGAAAGTCACAAGGTAACAACGGTAAGACATAGGGAGACTTTAGGGGAGCTCAGGGATTTTCAGCACCCTCTTTGCCTATTGGGTGTATTTGAATGAAACACCCATTGTTTCAAGAAGATAATTTTTGGGGTCCCAGTTCACTAATCAGGACCAATGTCACGATTGAAATGAAAATTGAGGCTGGAAAAAAACAAGTATAAAATGACAATGTTTCTTTAAAAGTGAATTTTTGGTATAAATCCTATAATTTCTTAAAAAAAAATATATGTAGCAATCTCTCATAGATCCTATTCTAGATAGGTAGATGACTTGTGCTAACATAAAACACCTGCCTAGTGTGTTAGGTTTATCCCCAGAACATTCAGTAATAAGATGAATATTTATGTTGTAGCTTTATTTCTACTTTTTTAGCCAACGAGGTAATATAGCTGATGAGGATTGTTGACAAAGTAATTTTAAAATTCTCCACTAAGAAAGATATGGAAGGAAATCAATGCCGAACGCCAAGAACAACCGTGTAGAATAGAACATGCCAACAATAATGTACCCTGTGAATATCAAAGTTAGTTTATTATTATAGTTAGGTTTGGAGTTCATTTTTCTGTGATGGGATATTGGCTGTATAGACTTCACTGGATTTCTTTATAACTTAAGTGACCAGTTGGAATTTATTAGTGTATTGGGTAATCTATCATTCGGCAAATCGCTGTCATTCTCAGATCTCATTCACTATTCTATGAGACTATAAGAGGACATGAGAAGGGGTAATTTTGTGGGAAAACACTTACTGTATATGCCTATTTGATATATTGTATTATTCGGCTCGTGTACATGGCATTAACTGTGCATAATGGTTGAATTCTTTCTTTACGGACAAATATCATTTTAGCCCTAAAGTGAATGTATTGTCAAAATCTACCCACATTGTGAAATTAAGTTTTTAGGCATTTTTGTGTCATTTTTTTTTGTTTTTTCATGTCACTATGTACATTATTGTGGAAAAGTAGGAATGGGGATTTGCACAACTCCTCAAACTGTCCCTCCCCCCGCTATCTTGGACCTCGTCCTCAAGCTCCGGGGTCGGTGTTTCCTTTCCCCCTATTTATCACATCTGCGTCTGATGCTGGGTCCCGATGGCTTTCTAGCCGGATGATTCTCTAAGCCCAAAGGTGTGAGCCGTAGGCTCCAGACCTCTTGAGGTTACCTCAGGGGTCCTGAATGGCTCTAGTACAGAGGACACATCTTCTTTCACTTGAACCCTATACTCTACTGTTTCCTTTTGAGACTTCACTACTGTCCTCCTTCCCGCATCTGTCACTTCCACCTTAACCCTATCTTTTCCACTTTGCTGCTATCCCAGCTCAACCACTAGGTGGAGCCTATTGGCAACAGTCCCGCTCTACTGCATCTGGAACCTGCACCTAGCTAGCAGCACTACATATTACATATACAATACAATTAGTATAAACACATAGAATACATAACATAACCAGTACAGGGGCAAGTCCACCTCCTAAACCAATTTCCTGGCTTCATATTGTGGGGGGACGTCATATCAGTGCTGCAGAAAATGAGCGGCCATAGATTGTCTGTAGCCTTCACGTTTCACCTGCATTACGGTAGATGAAGCAATCTCTCCACAGTCTTGTTTGGAATCACAAGGCAATATCACTGGCTGCCAATTGATGTCACCTGCCAGAAGAGGAAACCGGAAGACTGGTGGGTGCACGGGTAGCAACATATGTAATTTTTTGTTTTAATACCCCATTGGGCCCATTTTTAATATAAAAAAGAATACATTGTGGACATCATTATAAAATAATGATGGAATGATTGAAAATCAAATTTTGGGGGCATCATAACTGGGTTTATAGCAGTAATACATCTTCAATCCAACCATTGATCATTGAATTATTGACTGAAAGATTAGTTTGTGTAAACTTGTTTCCCAACAGTTTTGGACAACTTTCACTTCTCCAAGTGTAAAAAGCCTAAAAGTGCTCATTCAAGTCAACAAATTATAGAGGTTATAGACAGATCACAAGGTGTGCCACTACATGAAACCAAATCTGTGAATATAACTTGAAAAAAAATGTTAACTTAGATAAGGTCTGGAATGATCTTCTATCTGCTGTCCAGCATAAGAAACACTACTCTTACAGAGCATAGAGAGGAGTAAAGATAGCCGACAGAGAAGAGGACAGGTAGAGGACCACATGACATCTAACGCTTCATAAAGTGGACAAATGAGACAACCATGTCTTCAAAATACAGAGTATCAGACAAGCAGAAGAGACGATCTTACAGAGGCATTGGGGCTATGGACAGTACAATAGTAAGTAACTAATCATACTGCATTCATATGATTTGAACACAGATCATAAAATCATTTAAAAGGATCAACCATTAGGATTTTCCTATATAAACTAAAGCCAGTGCTATACTGGCGCTATCATGCTGATTCTATACATACCTTTAGTTGTGAGATCGGATGTATACTTTCTGATATACAGGCAAGTAAACTTTGTGAAATGCACTGTTATTTGATTGATAGCAGCTATAGAATATCTAATAGGTGGATTTGGTTTTGCTAGTGTCGCGGGCGGGGAGGAGGGTGTGTCAGCACACTACGCTCACCCCTTCTGCTCGGGTCCGGCGGCTGCTGCTCAGTGGTGGCTCGAGCGGTGGGCCGGATCCCGGGGGCTTCTCGAGCGGCACTCCTCGCCCGTGAGTGAAAGGGGTTTGTTGGGTGTGGGAAGTATTTATTGTCCGTGACGCCACCCACGGTTGTGGTGATTTCACCACCGCTGCTCAATATGGGGATCCCGGGGATGGTGATGCGGAGCAGCCAGGTGTTGCGTTGCCCCTCCGTGGGTAGGGGTTGGTGATCCCGGGGCCCGGTGATGGTGAGGGAGGAGCAAGGCCTGGTGGGCGCAGGGACGCGGGGGCAGCGCTGTGCCTTCCGGCACTGTGGTACTCACTCAGCCTGAGACATTGACACAGTTTTTACGGTAAACCAAACGGCTGGATAGACGGTCCCACGGACGGCTGCACTTGCTCTCCAGTAGGTGACGGTGATGTCCCTCTTCCTTGCACCTTTGTGTACTTGTTGGTTGCGATGGGTCCCCACCGGTAACCCGCTCCCCGGCTTCAAGCTGGACCGGAGGAGCTCTACTCTTTGCCCGCAGGCGCTGGCCCTAAGAAACTGGTGCCTTGGCGGTGGCGGTGTCTCTTCTACTCTGGTTGGGCTGTTGCCTTCAATCGGGACTTGGTTGTTGGGGGATCTACGTCCCCATCACTGACGGATTTGGCAAATTATGGCGACTCCAAGCCTTGCCGGGGTCCGAGAGGCCCCTGCCCTGGTGCCGACTGTCCTTCGGAACACTGCTCCAGACCGCCGGGCACACAGCCTCCGGGGTCCTTCCAGGAACTTCCAAACGGTCCCCCTCCAGACAGTCACCGCCGTTGCTGACCTTGCTGACCTGGTCCTACACACAGCTGGACCCTTCAGGCTTTCTTTCTTTCCTGTCACCACACTTGCTTTCCTCCTTTTCCACTTTTCTACTTTCACTTTCACTTCCTTAGCTCATCTTAGCTGTCTACTCCTTCACTTAGCTCCTCACTCCTGCTCCTCCCTGAGCTTTCTGCCTGGTTTCTCCCGCCTCCAGAGCTGTGAACTCCTCGGTGGGCGGAGCCAACCGCCTGGCCCACCCCCTGGTGTGAATCATCAGCCTCTGGAGGAAGGCAACAAGGATTTTTTGGTTAGCTGTGGTGTTCCTAGCTGGGATGTAGGGTATGGTGGTGTGTGACCTGTGTCCCCTGGCTTGCCCAGGGCGACACATTCCCCCTTAGCAAAATGCAGACCGTCCGCGGGCTGCCGTCCAACACCGGTTTTATTTTTCTGAAAAAGATAACATGGTTGAATAACATCTGTACATTTTTAATAAATCTTCCCATAACGGGAGGCACATTTCTTAAACGTTGCATAACGGTTTACGGTTACGGTTTCCGCTCTCTCCCACCCAAGCAACCTGGCCCTGATGCTGCCCCTAAAGCCCAGGCAGCACCCCTTGACCCACAGTCCAGCACAAGTTACCCGAGCGGGATCTGTCCTTCCCCTCCAGAGGGTAGCCACCGGTTCCTTTGGTGGCTGGGCCCCAGCCTGCTCTGCTCAGGGCCCTCCCTCCAACCTGCCTCTCCGGAGGCGGCATTGCGGAAAACGGTAACGGCAAACAACTTATTTACAAGCCACTTAACGTTTGTGGTTGCCCTGCAAGTTCACGGGCTTGTCCATGGAAAGTCCTCCATGCAAAACAACTTTTCAAACGGTCCCCACGGGGACAACGGTGCCGGCTCCAGCCGGTTGCAAATCACGGTAAATCAGGTGAAACTTCGGTAATCATTTTCTTCATTTTCAGAACTTTTTCAAACAAACAAAATGGTGGTCCCAACGGGGACTGCTGCAGCGGGCATCCGCTGCCCTACTCCGGATATTCAGCTAACGCAGCTCCATCCCCCTCCACCAGCATATCCAACATGCACTGACATGCCTGCGGTGACAGGGGCACCCGGTACCCATTTCCACCGGTACACGGGGCCTGGACGACCACTGGGGCTCCTACATAGTGGGAATGCTCACTTGCTCCTTCAACTGCAACAGCGGACCCGGAGCTGGGGCAGGAGTCGTCATCTCTTGTTCCTGCGTCAGGCGGGTTGCCGACAGCTGCCGCAGCCTCCTGGTCTCCAGCATCCAACACTTCAGCCCCTTCTGCGATAGCACGGAGCAGCGGAGTAGGCGAGCTTACACTGAGGCGCCCCATAAGTAACGGCAAGGGCGATGCATAGGCCGAGAGTAGGCCGGGCCCCTCAGCCGCAGCGGCCGGTCCTGGTAGGACATAGGGACGTGGGTCACCAGTCGGTTCTGCTACATCCATTCCCCCTCCGTACCTCGGGGCAGTTGTAAGCAGCTCCTCCACCTCGTTGGTCCACTGCTCCATCATCCGGAAGATCTGATCCCGCTGACGCTGGTGGAATTGCATCACCCAGGCCTTCATCCAGGCCACGGTCTCGGGCTCAGGGTCTGGCACAGTCTCTACTGGGACTTCTGACACCATGCTGTTAAGGGGTCGCGGTTCCAGCGGTTCCCCCTGGTATACTTCAGGGACGTCCCAGACGTCTGCAGCCGGCTGGTCCGCCGGAGCGGCTGGGCAGGGTATCGCTACCGGTTGGACAGGTAGCAGGCCTAATGGCGGGGCGGCAGCAGCTATTACGGGTAGCAGGGAGAGGCAGGGTGAGCGGAAGCCGGCCGGGCCCCTCAGCTCCAACGGCCGATCCCTCAGGAATACAGGGGCGTGGGTCGCTTACCCGCTCCTCCAAGTCCTCTTCTGCCTCGCGTCTCCACATAGCAGCCACCACATCCGCCATGTCGGTCTCCCACTCCTCCAGGAGGAGTTGCATATGGGCCTGCAGACGATTACTCAGCGGGACAGTCCGGTCCCTCAACCACGTCGCCGTGCCGGGCGCGGGGGCTTCCTCGTTGGGAGTTGGGTTGTACATCTTGGCAATCGTGCCTTCCAGGAACCCAGTATTGCTGCAGAGTCCTGGCGTCTCTGCTTTTATAGCTGCAGCTACATGCGTCCAGCCGCCATCGCGTCCCCCTTAGCTCTTTTCGGCCCCTCCTCTCTCTGGGCGGGGTCTTGGCCTTCGCGCCTCTACTACTCGAGAAGACGCTCGAGCGGGAACTTTTCGCGCCAAAGATGGCGGCTTCTGGAATTTTTCTGCCGGATACCTCCGGCGGTAACAAGGTGCACCTCTACCAGACGGCAGAGCGGTAAGATCCTGTTCGTGACGCCAAGTTGTCGCGGGCGGGGAGGAGGGTGTGTCAGCACACTACGCTCACCCCTTCTGCTCGGGTCCGGCGGCTGCTGCTCAGTGGTGGCTCGAGCGGTGGGCCGGATCCCGGGGGCTTCTCGAGCGGCACTCCTCACCCGTGAGTGAAAGGGGTTTGTTGGGTGTGGGAAGTATTTATTGTCCGTGACGCCACCCACGGTTGTGGTGATTTCACCACCGCTGCTCAATATGGGGATCCCGGGGATGGTGATGCGGAGCAGCCAGGTGTTGCGTTGCCCCTCCGTGGGTAGGGGTTGGTGATCCCGGGGCCCGGTGATGGTGAGGGAGGTGCAAGGCCTGGTGGGCGCAGGGACGCGGGGGCAGCGCTGTGCCTTGCGGCACTGTGGTACTCACTCAGCCTGAGACATTGACACAGTTTTTACGGTAAACCAAACGGCTGGATAGACGGTCCCACGGACGGCTGCACTTGCTCTCCAGTAGGTGACGGTGATGTCCCTCTTCCTTGCACCTTTGTGTACTTGTTGGTTGCGATGGGTCCCCACCGGTAACCCACTCCCTGGCTTCAAGCTGGACCGGAGGAGCTCTACTCTTTGCCCGCAGGCGCTGGCCCTAAGAAACTGGTGCCTTGGCGGTGGCGGTGTCTCTTCCACTCTGGTTGGGCTGTTGCCTTCAATCGGGACTTGGTTGTTGGGGGATCTACGTCCCCGTCACTGACGGATTTGGCAAATTATGGCGACTCCAAGCCTTGCCGGGGTCCGAGAGGCCCCTGCCCTGGTGCTGACTGTCCTTCGGAACACTGCTCCAGACCGCCGGGCACACAGTCTCTGGGGTCCTTCCAGGAACTTCCAAACGGTCCCCCTCCAGACAGTCACCGCCGTTGCTGACGTTGCTGACCTGGTCCTACACACAGCTGGACCCTTCAGGCTTTCTTTCTTTCCTGTCACCACACTTGCTTTCCTCCTTTTCCACTTTTCTACTTTCACTTTCACTTCCTTAGCTCATCTTAGCTGTCTACTCCTTCACTTAGCTCCTCACTCCTGCTCCTCCCTGAGCTTTCTGCCTGGTTTCTCCCGCCTCCAGAGCTGTGAACTCCTCGGTGGGCGGAGCCAACCGCCTGGCCCACCCCCTGGTGTGAATCATCAGCCTCTGGAGGAAGGCAACAAGGATTTTTTGGTTAGCTGTGGTGTTCCTAGCTGGGATGTAGGGTGTGGTGGTGTGTGACCTGTGTCCCCTGGCTTGCCCAGGGCGACACACTAGCTACTCCCGCCCCTGTCTACCTGCATGTCCTTCCTCCCTCTGTCTCTGTTATTACAGGGGGAAAAAGGGAGGGAGGGAGGACAGGGGGGAGGAAGGAACGGCAGGCAGACAGGTAGGAATAAATAGCAAAACCCAACCCACCTATTAGATAATCTGTAGCTGCTATCAGTCAAGTAACAGCGCATTTCACAAACTTTACTTGCCTATATTTCAGAACGTATACATCCGATCTCACAACTACAGGTATGTATAGAATCAGCATGATAGCACCAGTATAGCACTGGCTTTAGATTATATAGGAAAATCTTGGTGGTTGGTTCACTTTAACTCAGATTGTCCTAATACGATATTTGAAAATTGATCTTCTAAACTAGACAATCCTTTTAGGCTCCATCTCAACAAGTGTCATATAAGAGCACATATAAATAAAGATCACTACAGCTCATCACATGCTATGTAGATAAAATACAGTAACAATGTTATATATTCAAACTAAAAGCCATAATCAACTCCAAAAGTGATTCAAAAGGCGGAAATGAAAAGTATAAAAATGTGATTGTTAAGAGATATTTTCAAAGCATCATCTTGAACGATCAAGGATGTCTTTCCACAGCTCTGACAGCTTGAAGTATACATTTAACTGCAGTTTGCTGGAGGATACAGATGTTATTAATGATACAAAACATATCTTTGTAGTTAGGCTTGGCAGCGATGCGCTGTGATGATGTAGCCCATTTGTAACCTTAGATGGTTTTCTTTGGGAACCGAACAATGAAGAAGTGCCATATTATTCTTACAGTTACACAGAAATAGCTTGTTTAAATGCACGCATTACACTGTATGCTGGTAATTATAGGACAATGACGTTAGTATGCATCAATTTAATGGAAGCATCTATAAGAGTAATTGCAGTTACAGAAGAAAAATCTTTAATCTCGATATTTAACAGCTGCTTTTAAACAATGTAATAATAAAAAGATCGAGAAGCCGATTTATCATCTGTTCAGATATTAGAGCGAGGATGAGTGTTACAAGTAAAAGACAGACGTTTTGTGCATCTTCAGAAATAAAATGTATGCAAGCTTGTGGAACACAGAAACAAAAGACCAATGACGGCAACTATAGATCGAAAATAATAAACCTAAGTCAAGGCTGCAATATTATGAGCTGGTTATTATCCTTACTGTATTGAACTACTGCAAAGAGAAAATGGATTTCTATCAAATTAATTTATTCCATGCAAGATCTGAATTCATCACATTGGATGTAAATGAAGAAATATTTAATCACCCCAGCCAATAGCACTTCACATAGGTGCAAGATAAGGAGGACATCATTTTGACCTTCTTGCATCACCCTATAAGCAACAATTTGCTAAAGATAAAATTATGTGATCATGTGTTAGGTTTGACTTTATGCATTTCTATGAGATAGCGTAAAATTACAAAAGGAATAAGAAGCACTGATTCATCAGGCAGTTTGTGAATTTTTTGTTGCTATAAAACTATAATTAATGTCATCCTCCTACCCTGTACCATGTGGATGTTGTGTCCTACATCATCCACAAAGTGTCCTCCATTGTGCTCCTGCGCACTTCTCTCTACCCTTCTGTGGGCAGAGCAAAGTACTGTAATGTGCAGGGAAATGCCAAAGACCGCCCGCGCATGCTCACTACAGTACTTTGATCTGTCCTCAGCAGGGCAGAGAAAAGTGTACTGGCATGTGGGGGTGGTACTGGGCAGTAGTCGTAGGCAGTGCGTCTCTTCTTGGCTGCACCCAGGCCACCTCCACAGTGCAACTAGAGACACCAAGACTCCATTTCTCAGGGGTTAATTCAGACAAGAAGTACAGTATAACTTTTAACATTTCTTTACTGGAGAACTCACACAGTGTACTTGCATCACATTCACTGCGAGCACAAAGCTTCAATATTATAGGATGGATACAGTTTAGTTTCTTTTCACATTTTGCTGCATTCGTCACTGCTGCTGCTTTAGGACTGTCTTCCTCTCCTGATAACACCAAGGTGGCAGAGAATGAATTCATAGAGTCCCACATGGCTCTAACCATGTCCCCTCCCACAGGGATGTGATACACCACCGGACGGAGTTCCTTCACCAATGTCTCTGTGCCGACCCTTTCTACCAGGTCTATGTTACCTCTCGCCAAGCCCGGTTCTATTGGAGTCAGTCACTTCCCAGAAGTTCTGCTAAGGCCAAGGACTACTACTTCTGGAGACGGTCAGGGACTTTTCTCTGAACCCGGCTACTGATGAGTCTATTTCCCACTCGCTTCGGACTTTCTGGGCTGACCCAGAGGGTCTGGCCGAATTAAACCTGGACCTCCCTCGCTATACCTCCCAAAGGTACAGCTTCTGTATTCTCCTCTCTCATGTCCCTATCTGACTACAACCAGGACGTTCTCCCTGCCATATCCCCTACTGTTGGCCAGCCTCTTCCCTTTAGCTTTCTCAGCCCTGCTACTAAACCTCAGCCCTAAACTTTCCCCCTACAACTAAGGGACCAAGGACCAGTGACCTCTAGTAGTAGCTGGCCATCATTGCACCCGAAGGCACACACATAAATAACATTTCACATAAACACACAAATATGAACCATGATGTTTTCAGGGGGGTTGCAGGGCACTGGACACCCTCCTAAATGCGCAGGAGCACAATGGAGACATCTGTATCGATGACATAGGATGTGTCCTCCACATGGAGCAGGGAAAGAGGACAGCGATCGCACGAAGATAGGAGGCACCAGATCGAGATCAGCGACACCAATCGGACCGGACCGACCCACAGGTGAGTATAATAAAAGCTGTTTTTTTATGTTACACAGATTAGCCTGTGCTCTTATATACAGCATGCTAGAATACTGTATATAAGGGCTTACATCTGGTGGCCACAGATAAATCTGGTGACAGGTTCTTTTAAGGTCTTGTTTTTTTGTAGAATTCCTCTGGATTTCCTCTTTTACCACTGACGCCTTTGGGGGATGGGTGAACTAAATGTAACATATGTTTATTTTTTTATAACTCAACAGAGCTGGTGAACAGGGCTGTATTTTGCCTTCGTGCTGCCCTAGGCACTTTAAGTGATCGCGCCCCTTAGTGACAACGTAACACTATTAGTTTTTGCACACGACATCTGTTTAAGGCAGATCTACTCTGTAAAACACTTGAAAAAGTATCAATGAGGAACGAAGGGCACTAACCCCCCCAATGGGGATCACCACAGGCACATCAAAACATAGCATGAGTATAAAATATTCCCACCACACCGTCCCCACTTATATACTGTGACTGTCACACTGCCCCTAATAAACTACACACTACCCTCCCTTATAAATTATACCCACCACACCTTCCTCAATTATGAAATATGATCTGTACATTGACCTCACATCATGTTGCCCCTCCTCACAATGTCCCATGCATGCTGCCCCCTCCTCACAATGTCCCATGCATGCTGCCCCCTCCTCACAATGTCCCATGCATGCTGCCCCCTCCTCACAGTGTCCCATGCATGCTGCCCCCTCCTCACAATGTCCCATGCATGCTGCCCCCTCCTCACAATGTCCCATGCATACTGCCCCCTCCTCACAATGTCCCATGCATGCTGCCCCTCTCCATGAGCTCCTAATGCTGCCTTCCTCTTTTCCATAATGACACCTCCATGCTTCCCCATTCATCATACTAAGACCACCACACTAACGCTTATGCTGAGACACCCCCCACACACACACACTACCCCACTCTTCATATTGACTCCCCTACATTGCTCCACTCCATACTGAGCCCACACATGCTGCCCCTTCTCCATAATGAGCTCCCAATGCTGCCCCCCTCTCATTCTAAGTCCTTACACTCCCCCCATCGATTTTGTCATTGCACTATCCCTCAACCCTTGTCCTCTGTCTCTACCATTGGCCCCTCTCTCCCATTCCCCCAGCAGCAGCCTCTCTCCCCCGCCTTCAGCAGCAGCCTCTCCCCCAGCATCAGCCTCTCTTCCCCAGCCCCCCCAGCATCAACTTCTCTCCCCCAGCGTCCCCCAGCATCAGCCTCTCTCCCCCCTGCCTCCCCCAGTTTCAGCCTCTCTCCCCCAGCTTTCCCCAGCATCAGCCTCTCTCCCCCAGCTTCCCCAGCATCAGCCTCTCTCCCCCAGCATCAGCCTCTCTGCCCCCAGCATCAGCCTCTCTGCCCCAGCTTTCCCCAGCATCAGCCTCTCTCCCCCAGCTTCCCCCAGCTTCCCCCAGCATCAGCCTCTCTCCCCCAGCATCAACCTCTCTGCCCCCAGCATCAGCCTCTCTGCCCCCAGCATCAGCCTCTGTTCTCCCAGCCTCCCCCAGCATCAGCCTCTCTCCTCCCAGCCTCCCCCCTCCCAGCCTCCCCCAGCATCAGCCTCCCCTGTCCTTGCATCAGCCTCCCCCAGCATCAGCCTCTGTCCTCCCAGCCTGTCCCCGGCATCAGCCTCCCTCAGCATCAGCCTCCCTCCTCCCAGCCTCCCCCAGCATCAGCCTCCCCCCTCCCAGCCTCCCCTAGCATCAGCCTCCCCCAGCATCAGCCTCCCTCCTCCCAGCCTCCCCCAGCATCAGCCTCCCTCCTCCCAGCCTCCCCCAGCATCAGCCTCCCTCCTCCCAGCCTCCCCCAGCATCAGCCTCTCTCCTCCCAGCCTCCCCCAGCATCAGCCTCAGCCTCCCTCCTCCAAGCCTCCCCCAGCGTCAGCCTCCCCCAGCATCAGCCCCCCCCCCCTCCTAGCCTCCCCCAGTATCAGCTTCTCTTCCCCCAAGTCTCCCCCAATATCAGCCTCTCTCCCCCCATCACATGCGCAGATCTCCAGTCTGCATTAGAGACACCCCCACGCTCCTTATGAATCTTCAGCTCTGCGAGCACTTACCTGCTCCAGGGCCCGCTGTCATCTTCCTGGCTCACGTGAGTATCCTCTTCTGACACCGGCTTCCATCACGGCGTCCTCTGCGGCGTCCTGCTGTGAGCTCTGCATGTGAAATCCACACAACACTGGACGCAGCACAGAGGAAGGAGCTGATTGGCGCGCCTGTGACCCCGGAAGTGCAGGCGCCGGCAGTTCCGGGGTCAATCAGCTCTCTGTGCCCGGCCGCCGCAGTTTGTCTGCATTTGCGTCTTAATTGATGCGGATACAAATAAATGAAGGTGCGCCTCTCCCCCTCCCCTCTCCGAAAATACAGCGGATTTAATGGATATGTAAAAAAAATAATTTTTTTTTTTACTGCTAGAAGGTGCCGCCCCCCCGCATCCTGCCGCCCCAGGCACGGGACCACGGGTGCCTAATGGTAAATACGGCCCTGCTGGTGAATATAATAATATTTCCAATATACGACATCTTACAAAGAATTCTGCTTCTTTCTCAATTTATGAAACACTTCTTTCCTGTTTTTTGAACTTTTCATCCATTACGAAAAAAAAACCGGTGGTCGTGTGGGATGTCGCTGCCATTCTGTAGCCTGCGTGTGCAATATATATTATTAGCGTTTACTGAGGGATGTGGTGGAGTGGTCAGAATCGCGTCTAGAATATCATTCATCGATGCACTCAATAATGATACAATGAGAAGTACAGCACCTCTGCGTGCAGTATGATTATATCCCATACATAATGTCACCAATGTGCTGTATGATATTGGTTCCATGTTAATAAGGGGAATATTCTGAGGAAAAGGTGAAACTCCTGGAGCGTGCTCTTAGCAGTGAATAGTGGATATTGCCTGACAAAGGGCAGCTAAGCAGATCGAATGGCTGAACCTGCATGCTGAACTGGAATAGGATCTAAACATTTCAGGATTCATATGTGGCGCCCTGGACAAGCCAGGTCATCACAGAACAACACCAACACACCCCACACCCCGGTTAGGCACACCGAAGCCAAACACAATATCCTTGTTGCCTTCCTCCAGGGGCTGATGTCCACACCAGGGGGTGGGCCAGGTGGTTGGTCCCGCCCACCAAGGAGTTCACAGTCCTGGAGGCGGGAAAAGGAGTCAGTCAGATAGAGTTTGAAGTGGAAGTGAGAGGAAGTAAAGTGGTAGAGGAGCAGACTGAATGCGGTCCGGGTGTGTGGCCTGGTCGGTACAGCAAGGTTGGCAGACGGTGGTGACCGTCTGCAGGAGAGGCCGATTAGAGTGAGCCGTAAGGACCGTGGACGGGCGGTGGCCTGGCGGTACCGGACCGGTGAACAAAGAAAAGCCAGCACCATCCGGCAGGGCTTACGGACCCCGACAAGGCAAGGAGTCGCCGTTGAAATTGTCAAATCCATTAGCAAAGGGAACCTCCGGGGTTTCCCAGCAGCCAAGACCCAATTGAAGGCGACAGCTCAAACCGTAAACGGAAACACAGTCACCGCCAAGGCTACAGTTCCCAGGGCCAGAGCCTGCGGGCAAAAGGGGCTCCTTCAGCACCCATCCAAGCTGGGGAGCGGGTTACCGGTGGGAACCCATTGGAACCGTACACACTACACAGGTGCAGGGAAAGGCAGTCACCATCAACCTGCCGGGAGGAGAAACACCGCAGCCGTCTGTGGGACCCGTCCATCCAGCCGTTTGTTTTACCGGAGACTTTGCATTCGTCATTGGCTGAGTGAGTACCACCATGCCGTGTGGCACAGCGCTGCCCCCGCGACCCTGCACCTCACCAGGCCCCGTTACCCGCCTGTTCTACATCCCTACCCCTCACCGGGCCCCGGGACAACCAACACCCCTACCCACGGAGGGAAGAACCAACATCCAAGCTGCATTTGTCATGGCTCCCGGGATCCCCGTCCAGAGCAGCGGTGGTGTCACCAATATCACCACAACCGTGGGTGGCGTCACGGACAATATCCCTAAACCCAAACCACCCCCTTTCACTCACGGGCGAGGAAGTCCCCGGGATCCGGCCCACCGCTCGAGCCACCACCGAGCAGCAGCAGCCAGACCCGAGCAGTGGGTGAGCGCAGCGTCCCCTCCTCCGCCCGCGACACATTCATTCATTCATTTCAGTGTTTCTGAATGTGATAATAATTGCTGGTTCAGTAAAGCTTTCCTCATATATGTCTCAGACTGTAAAACCCTCTTTTTTCTCTGCTGGACACACCAGTGTGACGCCCTGGCCGGGCCAGGTAGTCACAAATAGGGCCCCACACAACACCCTTCCCTCACAGGTGACAACAGCCAACCCTTAAAACCCTAGTCACCCCCCTAAGGGCTTGATAGACACACCAGGGGGCGGAACCAGGTGGTTGGAAGACGCCCACCTGAGTTTAGACAGACCGGGGCGGGGAGAAGAGAGATCAGTTGGAGAGTTCAAGGAGAGTGGAGGTAAGGCCTGTGTGTGAGCCTGAGGCAAACTGACTGGTACCAAGGTAGGAGCCCTGGTGCCTTTGGCTAGGTGGCAGACGGCGGTTTCCGTCTGCAGGAGTCGGAAAGACGGCTCGGTGGAACCGAGGTGGACCGGGACAGGGTTGTAACCCACCGGTACCGACCCGGGAACTGACTCGGAAACTGGAGCACACTGGGGGATACTCAGACCCTGAAGCCGGAACCAGAAGCGACTGGAACCAGCTAATTAACCGATTGAGGCCAGGACTAGAGGTCCTGTCTCACCCAAAGTCCCGATAGAAGACAACCGCCCACCGAGGGGGATAGAAGGCCACCGCCAGGGCTCAGAGATCCCGCGGGCCAGCATCTGCGGGCAAGGGCTCCTTAGGCCACATGCAGCCGGGAGCGGACTCCTGAAGTTGCAAGCACAGGCAGTCCACCATTCTAAACAGGTGCAGGAGAAAGACAAAGACCACCAGCCGGGTGGGAGAACCAGAACGCAGCCGGCTGCGGGCACCGACCACCATCACCTTGGTTTACCAGAGACTCATGTGTTTTCTTAATAGGGAGTACACCAGTACCCTGCGGTCGCCCATCTCCCTGCACCGCTAACCCCAATGGGTCCCGGGGCCACCATCCCTGCCCACGAGGGGTTAACAACTTGCTGCACAACATCTCTCCCGGGTGCCCTGTAACTGCATCGGTGGTGTCCAATATCACCACATACCATGGGTGGCGTCACGAACCCGGCCCAGCCCGTACATATATGTCCATCACCCTCCGACCCTTTTCATTCGGAGAGTCCGTGGGATCACCGGGTCCGGAGACCCTCGAGCCACCCACCGGAAGGTCCGGACCCGAGCAGCGGCAGGCTGCTGGCACGGGGGCGGCACACCCTGAAACTTTGGCGTCATGAACAGGATACTTACCCATCCACTTACCTTGTGGAAGTGCGCCTTGTATTGAAGTCAGCGGTGATCCGTTGAAAAATTTCCAGAAACCGCCGTCTTGCCGCCATCTTTTGGAGCGAAGATTCCCGCCCAGCGTCTTCTTTCCCGCGAAAAGGCCGCGAAAGCTGAAGCCCCGTCCCCTGGGAACACGGCCGAAAAGCAAAGCCAGAAGTCACAAAACGAAACTTACCGGCCTGAAAGAGGAGTGCCAGAAAAATACCAAGGGGGAGAAGCGGGAAGATGTC
This sequence comes from Anomaloglossus baeobatrachus, assembly GCF_048569485.1. Lineage (NCBI taxonomy): Eukaryota > Metazoa > Chordata > Amphibia > Anura > Aromobatidae > Anomaloglossus > Anomaloglossus baeobatrachus. The sequence continues at coordinate 86,232,755 of NC_134357.1, read as the reverse complement.
CGCGCCTAACCCCGCCAGCGGAGTGGCACCCGCCACCGGAGTGGCGGGGCTCAGAAGTGGTAAAGGTGGAGCGGCCTTTGATGCGGAGGAATGGAGCTCGAACCGGCTACCTGCAGGGACCGCTGCCTGGTTGGAGCAGGAGTTGGCAAGATTCTGCGTCCGGGTGAGAGCCCAAACGCTGTAGCAGGTGCTCGACTGGAAGGCGGAAGTCCGGAGGATGGTTGCCGTGGTGTGGGCCCATGAGCAGCGAGCCACCTCAGCCGTGTCGCGCCAGGATAAAGCTACACAGACCCCCGTGCTGTCTCTGATTAACTGGTAGATGGGGCCTGCTATGCATGCAACGAGTGAACCCCGTGTAGCACAGCTCCTGGAAGAAGCGGTGCCGTCCATGATTCCACCACTATTCCCATTGGAGGTCCAGAGTCCCGGGATGTACTGCACCTGGATGGGAAGCCCAGTGTCCCGACCGAAAACGGAGCAGTATGGTCCGATGCAGTGGTAGCAGAATCCGTAAGTCTACTCCCAATCAGTTTAAAAGTTTAATGTTGAAAAAATTTTATGTTAAGGACTCGCTCCACCGACCACCATCACCTTGGTTTACCAGAGACTCGTGTGTTTTCTTAATAGGGAGTACACCAGCACTCTGCGGTCGCCCATCTCCCTGCACCACCAACCCCAACGGGTCCCGGGGCCACCATCCCTGTCCATGGAGGGGTTAACAACTTGCTGCACAACATCTCCCCCGGATGCCCCGTAACTGCAGCGGTGGTGTCCAATATCACCACATACCGTGGGTGGCGTCACGAACCTGTACGGCCCAGCCCGTACATATATGTCCACCATCCCTCGACCCTTTTCATTCGGCGTGTCCGCGGGATCCCCCGTGTCCAGAGACCCTCAAGCCATCCACCGGAAGGTCCGGACCCGAGCGGCGGCAGGCTGCTGGCACGGGGGTGGCACACTAATATCGTAGAACATTATCTTTGGCTTTATAAATAATTATTTTTGTCATATGGCAAAGCAGCCATTTTCTCCACAGTATCCAAATAGTCACTTGCTGCTCATGAAAACACAATTGAGCATGAAATAAGTACACAAATAAATAGGAAATGTAAGTGTTACATAGGTCTTTTTTCAACCTTCCTCCACCAATTATAATTTTTTTTTCACTAAATCCTTAATAACCGACAATGTTGTGTGTAGTGAGGAAATCATCCAGCCCTTTTTTAAAAGCTGTTATAGTATCTGCCATTACTACTGACTTGCCCATCCCAGGGCTTTGGGACACCCGATGTCGGGCCGGACTAGTCCGGGGGTAGTCAGTGATGGCGGGGCCCGACTCCGTGACCCTGGCGGGGTCAACTAATATGGCAGTGATGGGGTGGTAATTAATAATAAAGTTTGTGGAATATTTGTGACGCCACCTGTGGAATGCGGCTATGGAGCCGCCGCTGCTGGATGGGACCTCCGGTGCTGATGGATTAGCAGCTGGGGTGGTTCATTTCCCCACAGGTGGAGCGGTACCCCGGGGCAACCGTTGGTGCTTATTAAAGTCTATGGTGGTGTTGTAGATGGTGCAGTGCAGGCGAAATAACAGAGGCAACACCAGGGAATGCAGTTTCAAGGTTTTACTCACTGGTTCATGGATGTCGCGAACTGGTCGCCCACTGGTGTGCTGGAATCCCCTATCAGGGACCTCCGCCGATCCCGGGTAGTACTGGGAATAAAAGCCGGTGCACCCTTCTGTGGTGTCTCTTCCCTCGGCTGTCTTCAAAGCCTTGACTTTTCTGGATAAACCTGTCTTGGCCTCCACTATACGTTCTGGACAAGAAGGCTTGCCTGGAATGGAACTCTGCCCTCTTCCCAGGGGTTCTACAGTGGGATGTGGCCCTGGGCACTTTCAACCACCTGGGCCTCGGTGTTCACTTTTGGAAAATGACTTCTCTTCCTCCAGTTTCTAGGGACCGTTCCCTGTATGCAGCCTGATCCCTCCACCCGATGACTTAGTGGAACAGGCCACAAGCTTGAAAGCCTTTCCGTGGCCCTGGAATCCTCTCTGTAATTCACTGCTGTGGTGTCACCTGGGCCTAGCTGGGCCCCAGGGTCTCCACCAGGAAGCTTCACTTTCTGTTGCTGTTCTGAGGTTTCAACCTCTCTCTCTCCCTGTTTCACTCCTCACTCCTCTCCTCTCTCAGACTATCTGACTACACTTGACCTTTCTGTCTCTGCTCTACTCTCTGCTGGCTCCTCCCACCTTCCCAGTTGCTAGGCCCCACCCTATGGGAGAAGGGATCGGTCTTACGGCCCCCCCAGCATGCAGCATGGGGGGTAGCTGCCACTATCCCCGGTCCCAAAATATGCCTAACAATGGGTGTAGTGTGAATTTGCCTGTGGACCGGCGTTTACTCCTTTCCTTAAGCAGGATGGGACATCACACCTCTGGCTGAGGTGCAATGTCTCTGTGGCGACGGAAGCCTCAGGGGCGCCACACTACCTCTTGTGGCAGGTCATTTCGCAGTCTGACTGCTCTAACTGTAAAGAACTCTTTCCTATTTAGCTGCTGGAATTGCTTTTCTTGCAGTGAGTGCCCCCTGGTCCTTAGTATTGTCTTTGGAAGGAATAAGTCATGTGCCAGTCCTTTATATTGACCACACATATATTTATACATATAGATGAGATCTCATCTGAGATGTCTTTTTTAAGCTAAAGAAATTCAACTTTTCCAACCTGTCATCATATGGGAGGCCTTCCATTCCTTGTAGTAGTCTAGTTGCTCGCCTTTGAACTAACTCCTGAATGTCCTTTTTAAAATGTGGAGCCCAAAACGGGATCCCATATTCTAGATGTGGCCTTACAAGTGATTTATAGATGGGTAACAATACGTTGGGATCTCTATTTTTATACACCCTAAAATCTTGTTTGCTTTTGCAGCTGCTGCCTGACATTGAACGCTGCTGTTCACCTGACAATGATACAATATTAATGCGTAGGTAAATAAAAGTTATATCTTAATCCATGCACTCCTACAGTCCAATCATTCATTGTCTTTTCTCTCCACTTTCTTCCCATTGGATACTGATAATTTCACTGATGGTAAACACTTGATGCAAGTATGAATAAGGCCCGATCGACATATTCAAGATCCATACATTGGGCGCAGGTGTGTTGACTAAAATTCAAGAGCCTCATATAATGCCTTTGTTGCTGTTGATTTCGGGTAAGGAGCCCGCTGCTAGTCCATGCATCACAGATGTGTGAATCTGGTCTTAATTAATCTACACCATTAATTGCCTAATATCTTGTACACACTTCTCAGCTCGTAAGGTAGGTATGCGTCTGCAAGAGTAAATTAATCTCCTCTTACTCAATCCCGCACTCAATTTCTGGTATAGGCTATAAAGTGAGCATAAATCACAGTCCACACACCCCAACTACACAAGACGCTGCCACCACTCAAACACACAGGATGAGGAGTCCCTGAAATATACTACTTTCTGACAATCAAAAGGGTAACACTCTCTGTAAGGCTTTAGATTCTTTTGAGCATACAAGGACAAACTTATTATAAGCTTTAATATAAAAAATACAATAAAAAGGTCTAAAATATAAAGAGAAAAACAACATACAAATATCAAGACCAGTTCTAAAATAAAAAAGGAGAAATAACAGAAATACCTACATTTTCCAGTCTAAATTATCTTTTGTTTCCTAGAGGGAAGGAAAAATGAATTATGTAACGCAATCAGCATCAGCCGAGCCCCACATGTGAACACCTTCCTATTGTGTCAACCATCTTTTTATATGCCTTGTCCTCAGCTCATGTTTCCAGGACTACCTAGATTACAATTGGTGGTTTGGGACAGGACCCTGGGCTAAATTAGGGGCAAGAACCTTGCATTTTAAAGTTTGCATCTCCATCCACCACCCTCCACATAGTAACTAGGGAATATCCAGGCTGGTTACAATGGTCATCTGCCCACACTTTGGAGCTTGGCTCACTAGGCTGAAGTGTCATGATTGACACCTCTCAGGATTTGTCTTGGAGACCCCATATGGTTCTGACTTCCTACAATAAGATTAGGCAGAGGTTATGTCCTTTTTGTAGAGACTTAACCAGTTATTTTTCTGATGCTCTAGTTTCCCTTATACCTACTAAAGACTTTTTTCAGCATCTTGCATTCTCCTCTCAGACTGAACTTAGAGGCCAAACAGTCAGCGGTTTGAAGTCTTTTCCACTTGATCTTCCAGACATTAGAACAATGGTTAGACCTGAAAAAATTCTCAGATAGGAAAAATAAATCAATAACGTCTCCAAAAGAGAAAAATAATGGGGTGTTTGTCTTTGCGCTGTGCACTTATATCATTCTAGACAACTCTCCTGATTTAATGGGGTCAGGTCAGGTGAGCGTGAAGGCCACTCCCCGCAGCCACCATACCCAATGACTTGTAGGAAGGTCTCCATGAGGTATCGCTTCATGTCCCCAGCCTTGTGAGTTTTACACATTCTAATCATAGCATGACTTGTAGGAAGGTCTCCATGAGGTATCGCTTCATGTCCCCAGCCTTGTGAGTTTTACACATTCTAATCATAGCATTTCTGTATGCAAGGTGTCGATTCATATTCAATTGATGATGCCCTACAACTTTGTAATTCATTTTTTTTCTCTATCTCGTTCCGTTTTCGAGATAAAAATGCTAACTCCGTTGTTTTCCACCAGGTGGCGCTATAGGTAGTTTCATTGCGTAGCCCATGATTACTTTACTATACTTAGACACCACTTCTATGCCTTTAGCTGCTGTCGTTCTCAAGTTAATGGTACTTTGGACTTAGTTGAGTCAACTCAAAGTATTTGGATAGAATATTTCCTAAGAGGTGAAAATATTGCGATCCATTTTTTTTGGGATTTCCTCTAATATTCCAGCTGATTATTATCATGCTAGCTACTTTATGATGTTTAGAAATTGACAGAAGGGAAAACCGGAGTACATATTAGTAGATAAAACACTTCTAGAAGCAATGGCATTGCTATTGCCAAATATTCAGGGTTGCAGTGAGCAACATTAGCAACTGTATTTGCGATGCCAATACAGTTGGATCCGGAGCAGAACAGACACTTGCAAACACCCTGCCCTAACACTCACTATCTTTAAGGCTATGTACACACATAGCCTTAGGCTGCACACTTTTGTATACTTCTGTACTTTGACGCACCCCAGGGCTTTGGGGTACTCTGTCCCGGGCTGTATATTACGGTGAAAGTTCACTGGGTGGCAGTTGCCCGGTTCCATGACCCAGGGGATCACTTAAAAGGGGTTTTGTAGAAAGGAAAAATAAAAATGTTTTTCGTAACGCCACTTGCGGTATGCAGCTATATGGGGAAAGCTGCCGCTGCACAGTCTCTCACTGCTGGGGCTGGTGGTATAAGGCAGCTTAGGTGTGATGGCTCTCTGCAAGCAGAGCTAGGCCCCAGGGGAGAATGATGTTGGTTGTACTATATTAGTGCAGACATGTAGGAAGAATTCAGACAACACAGGGGTTGTGGATTAACTTGTGCTTTACTCACTGGTTTGGAGTTGCTGCTACCCAGTTTGTGCTGGTCTTTACCAATCCATTATTTCTTTTGTTCCAGTGCCGGCGGTGTGGTGAACAGGTGAGCTTTTCTTCCATGCACCCTGTAGTTTGTAGTAGTTGGTGGGTCCCCATAGCCTGGAGTGTTTTGGGGGTCTCCTCCTATTGTCTCCGTCCTAGCCTGTACGGCAGGCAGCTTGAACCTCTCTTGGGTTGGACCTCTGTCCCCGTTCTCAGGTTCCCTCTCTGCTGCTGTGCCCCGGACATTGATGTCGGTAAGTTCCTTGATGGTCCCCTCACCGGGCAGGTGTTTATCAGGTAAGCCTGAAGAGTCTTCCTGAACTAGGGCCCTGTGCCCCATCAGTGCTCAGTCCTGTGAGTACTGGTATGTACTCTTCCAGCGACTATACTCCCTTTTACTCAGTAGTCATGTCACACTTTCCTGTCAGCAGGTCAACTTCTGACTTCTTTCTCACTACTCAGTCACTAACTGGTTGTCAAGATGTCAGTCATCCATCCTCTTCACTGACTGTAGTGTAGTGTAGTATACCGTACCATACCGTACCGTACCAGCACTGGTCTTCCAGGCATCTGGGGTTGGATGTAGTACCCTGTGGCACCACATCCTTCAAGACATCATCATTCCAGACCAAAACAGTGCAATGATGTCATTGCATTCTGCTCGCTCTTACGTGCAACGACAGAAGTGGTCTTGGTGGCATTAGATGTCAAGGGTTGAAGATTGGATGTGCATAAACTTTATTTTTTGTGCAGCCGCAGCACTCAATGTTACTGTAGGGGACACTATTGGGGCTTTATTATTGGAGGTCATGATACAGAAGATCTAGATTCATCTTTGCTTCATCTATTTTCCAATAAGGGAGGATTTGTAGACTGCTGTGGAGTTTAGCAGTGGCTCCTAAACTTGATGATATCTGTGTTTTTAAAAGTATATTATCTCTAATTGCTAAATAAGTCACATTTTCTGTTCACTTAACTACTTACAAACAGTCCATCTATAGATATATATATAATTGCCTTATTCTGTCTGTCTGTCTGTCTTGCTCCAAAATTGTGTCCTTACGGTGACAAACAGCGGATTGGCCGCTGGGCTCGCCATGGCCCCGCCCCCCACACGGATTGGCAGCTTGCCTCGCCTCAGCTCCGCCCCCTCGCACGGATTGGCCGCTCGCCTCGGCTCCGCCCCCCGCACGGATTGGCCCTGTCCTTACGATGACAAACAGCGGATTGGCCGCTGGGCTTGCCATGGCCCCGCCCCCCGCACGGATTGGATGCTCGGCCTCACGGATTGGCAGCTCGCCTCGGCTCCTCTCCCCCACACGGATTAGCCGCTCGCCCATGCTCCGCCCCCCACACGGAATGGCCTCTCGCCCCGAGGTAAGCGCATCAAGGTCCTGCAGCGGCGGAACACACACACGCACACACATAAGAACAGACACACACACGCACATCAGATCACACTCACTCTCACACACACCTCACACACACACATCAGATCACATCAACACACGCAGCAGCGGAAAACACACACACACACACGCACACACGCACACACGCACACACACACAAGGACAGTCACACACACACATCAGATCACACTCACTCTCACACACACACACATCAGATTGCATCCACACACTCACAACATCCCGTGATATCGCTTGCTTCTCGGCGGCGATCCTGTGCGTGCAGTGACCTTCCAGGACCTGCCGGAGGATCACATGGCCGGAAGCATGTGGTATCTCCGGATGTTGTGATTGTGTGAGCGCGTATGTGCGATATAGTCAGTGTGTGTGTGAGTGTATGCGATCGGATGTGTGTGAGTGTGTTCTGATGTGTGAGTGTGTGAGAGTGTCGGCAGAGGAGCATGGCGTGCAGCACAGCTGCTGGGACCGCCCACCGGTGGGCACAGGGAGAAGTGGGGTGTGTGTGTGCGAGTGTATGCGATCAGATGTGTGCATGTATACTGTCTGATGTGTGACTGTGGAGCACGATGGGGGGTGCACAGCATGGGGGATGCGCAGCATGGGGGATGGAGCACGATGGGGGGTGCGCAGCATGGGGAATGGAGCACGATGGGGGGTGCGCAGCATGGGGGATGGAGCACGATGGGGGGTGCACAGCATGGGGGATGGAGCACGAGGGGGGGTGCGGAGCTTGGGGATTGAGCACGATGGGGGGTGCGCAGCATGGGGGATGGAGCACGATGGGGGGTGCGCAGCATGGGGGATGGAGCATGATGGTGAGTGCGCAGCATGGGGGATGGAGCACGATGGGGAGTGCGCAGCATGGGGGATGGAGCACGAAGGGGAGTGCGCAGCATGGGGGATGGAGCACGATGGGGAGTGCGCAGCATGGGGGATGGAGCACGATGGGGAATGCGCAGCATGGGGGATGGAGCACGATGGGGGGTGCACACCTCCCCCCAAAACACACACACACATCGCCACACACGCACTGCACAACATACCACACACACACTGGGAACCACAAACACTGCCCTACACAGACACCCACACACAGACAACGCCACACACACAACACCCAACACACAAACACCGCGGCACACACAAATATATGCACATACCGCACAACACACACATTGCACAAAACATACCTCCCCCCAAAACACACACACCCCACACAAACCGCCCAACACACACACACACAACGCTACAGACACACAGCGCTCCACAAACAACGCAACACACGCAACACACAAACAACACCGCTCTCACCCCCCGCCACACCCAGAACATGTACAGCCCCTACACAAACACTTGGTAACTACACACAACAACAATATATATATATATATATATATATATATATATATATATATATATATATATATATATATATAACAAAAATCATACATTAACTACACAATACGTAAATTCTAGAATACCCGATGCGTAGAATCGGGCCACCTTCTAGTAGATTATAAACATCTGGGAAGAATGCATTCTACTGTGCAGTAACATTCTAAAATGTGCATTTAAGAACAGGAGAACAACGAGTATACGTGCAAAATGAACAATTTTTATTTCATATGAAAAAAACACAATAGACAATTAAAAACATGATAGATGAAGTCCAGGTTCCTCACAGGGGGGTTTTCAAAGTAAAGGTTTACATTGTTATCCACCGGAACTCCAGGTAATAGCCTGTCCATGTTTGGGAGTCTTTATGAATGGTTTATTTGCACATTTATAGCCTACATATAACTACTATACTCCTGTATTGGACCCTCTAGCTATTTATAGCTATGCATTTATTAGATGGTCCTGGTTAGTCTCTAATCTTTTTGACACCTGTCTTATGCCTTCAATTTGTTGTTATTTTTGCACAGACCAGGGGTCTTGGATTCCCCTGACTGAAATGTTAATGCAATTAATGACACTGTGCTCAATATACCTTTAGGATCCATTTGTACCCTGAGCATTTTTAGATTTCTCTTGGTGTTTTTCTGACAAAATCCCTGTCTGTGTATCAATACTGTCCGTGTAACAATCTTTACATTCCCCCAGATGATTCATTTTGGTGATGTCTCTATCATGTTTTTAATTGTCTATTGTGTTTTTTTCATACGAAATAAAAATTGTTCCTTTTGCACATATACTGGTTGTTCTCCTGTTCTTATATGTTCTTTTGAGTAGTGCTGTCTGAGGTGGTGGTTCATTGTGACCACCTGTCAGCTAAATTGCCTTTGGTTCTAATGTTGAGAATTTTGTACTTAAAATGTGCATTTGCAGGAAGCAGACTGTCAGACATAGCTGGATTACCAATGCAGAAGAGAGAGATGGTTTATTATTGTCTCTGCCTTCCCAATCGCTGTACACACTGTGTATACCAGGGGTCCTCAACTCCAGTCCTCAAAGGCCACCAACAGTGCATGTTTTCAGGGTCTCCTTAGCATTGCACAGGTGATAATTTTATCACCTGCACAGGTGATGATTCCAACACCCATGCAATGCTAAGGAAATCCTGAAAACATGCACTGTTGGTGGCTCTTGAGGATAGAGTTGGGGAACCCTGGTGTGTACAGTATAAGGGTACGCTCACACGGGCATATAAATCGGAAAATCTCACATTGGTCATACACTCTGACCAATGTTAGTCAATGAGGGAGAGCAGTTGGTGAGCTTTTCTCGCATCCAGATTCTGGATGCGAGAAAAGTCGCAACATGCTGCGATTGTATCCTGAAAACGTCCAAGACTCACCAGTACAAGTCAATGGGTGCAAGAAAAAAAAAACGAACACCACACGGACCATCCTATTGACGTCTGTTTTTATGGATACTTTACTATCATGTAGCTCAGAACACTGTAAATGGTCCTTTAAATGACTGTAAATGACTAATAGCTGCCAAGAAAAAAACGGATTGCACATTGGACAGCACACAGAGTGAATGATAAGTGAGAAAAAAAATCATCCTACTGTCCAGGATGAGAATGGGACTTTTTTTTTTTCTTACGTTCGTGTGAGTCCAGCCTCACTGACTGAATTTCCTCCTCTAGACCCAGCAATCATGAGATCTCTAGGTATCATTAGGGAGCAAGAGCTGTTAGGTCCTAGGAGACTCTGTTAACGCTGCTATGTACCAGGTGACTGAATTTGCTCTGTAACTGGGGCTAATATATTAATCCCAGTTACAGGGGAAGTGAGACTAAAAAAAAAAAAGTAGTTAAATGTTGCCCGCACATGTATTTTATGAACTTATAGCAGTCACAATGTGAGATAACTGAAGAAAAAAAGATAAAAAGTGGAAAAAAATAAATAAGAAAAGCTACTGCTAATCCAAACTACTGCCACCTTTGACAAAAAAGAAAAAAAAAAACAAAACATGTCTGATCTATAAAAACAATTCTTACTCAAAGGGGAATAAAATGTTAAATATTTTGATGGTCCTCTGAAATCATGAAAAAAATATTTTGGAGTAACCCCTTAACAGGGATGGCACCCAAACGCCTTTAAAAATAAAAATATATAAATAAATAAAAAATCCACCCACATAGTGTTTCTCTTTTATTCGCATTTTTTTTTTTTTACTTCCACAAGTCACATTAACAACCCAATTGAGAGATTTACCAAATCCTCCTGCATTGTATGAATACAACAGGAAGGCTCTTCGTATCCGCGTGTGTGGCATTCATAAACCTAGTTCATTACCAGATGTTTGTGAAGGGAAAGTACTTCCCACTGAGGCTGTAAAAACCTTTCTAACCTTGCAGTTTACTTTAGTCACTAAATATTTTGGCAAAATAAGGCATTAGGCTTTCAAAAAGCATCTGGTAACAAAGCCTCGCAAAAGCAAAGCTTCATTACATTGTTAATCCAGCCTCCGGCACGGTTTGCCATTTTTATATTTACGGCTATGACTGCTGGAAATAGGATTGTGCACACTCCCAACTGCTCTTCATTACCGACAGAACGCTGCAGATCTACAGTTGTTCTCAATTACAAATTATGGGTCGTGTTCATTCAATTGATTGAATTTCATCCGGTGTCACTTCGTTATGGAGACAAATTGAACTTTTTGTTATTTTGTATATTTATTTAACACACGTAGAGAACAGAACACTAAAAGGATCCACATAACACTAAAATCTGCCAAACCCGCTGATATCGACCAACAGTCTTGTGTGTTTGGAAGCCCCAGCCAAATAACGAAGGATCTCTAGGACATTGGATTGTCAATGGATTGACCACTTTATTCTCCAGGAGAAATGTCGCTGCCTGAGAAGTATCACAACAGCTCTCATATGTTATACAGGAGCGTTCTGCCAAGTCAAGTGTTCATATGTTTGGTGAATTCGGGGAAAGATAGCTATTGGCCAAAATAATCTTCTGTTGATATCTAACTAATCTAGTTTAATAATGGACATAAAATAGTATGATAAAATCAATAATACCTGCATTTAAGTGAAGAAACAATGAATGACATGATCTGTACTTAGGTAGACCAGCTTCTTACTTCACTTGTTAGGCCGCTTTCACATTGCGTTTTTACCTACGTTCACTGGTCCCGTCGGGCATCCATCCAAACCCCCCCTCTCCTCCGCTAAAACAGGTTTCGGATGCATGCGCCGATGTGGTCATTGACTATTATTGAGCAGACTCAGTTAGCGTGTGCTCTGTCTTGCACCATTTTCGGGTGTATATGTTTTCTGCAGGCAGACATGCAGACGTAGTAGACTACGTTCGGGTGTCCACCTGCAGAAAACATATGTGCCCAAAAATGGTGCAAGACAGAGCACACGCTAACAGAGTCTGCTCCATTATAGTCAATGGCCCCGTCAGTGCTTGCGCCCAAAACCCGTTTTGCAGGGGTAAAGTTGGGTTCGGACGCATGCCCGAACGGGACCAGTGAACGTAGGTAAAAATGCAATGTGAAAGTAACCTTACCTATATAGTCAAAAGCAAGATGAAAGGGTTATTTGCATCTTTAGAACTTACCATCAATATAGGACAGGTGATATCTTGCGAATTGGTGGAAGTCGATTACTGGGGCATGAATTAGTACCCATCTCGGGGATAGATGACAACTTACTAATCAGTGAGGGACTAACTTAAACTAAAGATTCAAATTACCAATGTAGTCAAAAGCAAGATTAAAGGGTTAACAGTAAAGCAAGAAGCCGCCAAAAAAAGGACTCTCTATGGGACTACCACGAAGCCCAAAACAGGATTCTCTATGGAACTGCCAAGCACAGAGCTAGGCTTTTCTACTCATCACTAGCATAAAGAATCAATGGAGCCTTGGTGCAAATGCTCAGCCATTACTTCATGAAGACAGGATCAGTGAGGACCCCAGTGGTAGGACTCCCACCGATCAGCAACTTACCCCAAATCCTATGGATACGGTAGGTGATAGCTTCCAAAAATGGTAATTACCTTGTAGCATTTTTCTATTTTCAGGAATATCTGGTCCCACTTCCTGCCGATCAGAAGTGGTGCACTTCTGAAGAATGATAGTTTAGCCATATGGTATAGTCTCGCTACTGGTCTCAACTGTGCATTCCCAGATGCGGATAGCGGAGGCAACTGCAACATAAGAGGAGCCAGCTCTTTGCCTTGGAAACCGGACATCTATTCTTGACTGCAAAGGTGGCTGGTATTCTAGGCAACTTGTAGTAAACTATGAAATAAAGAATCCCTCCATTATTGAAAGTGGAGAGGAGTTTCGGTAAATTGGAAAGTTGTATTTTGCGTTATTTACAAGCACTTTGTAATTGTACCTATTTAATAACATAAGACAAAGGGAATCTATCACCAGGTCTTTGACACCTAATCTAAAAGCAGCATAATGTAGGGGCAGAGATCCTGATTCCAGAGATGTGTCACTTACTGAGCTGTTTAGTGTAATTTTGATAAAATCATTGTTTACTCAGTAGTAGATTATCATTAGAGGACTACTTGGCGTGTTGCAGGTAGTCCAGCATATTCAGCTCTGTATAACTGCTAGATCTGCAGCAGAGAAAACACTGATTTCATCAAAATGACAGCAAACAGCTCAGTAAGTTACACATCGCTGCAATCAGGGTCTCTGTCGCTACATTACGCTGCTCTCAGATGGGGAGCAAAAACCTGGTGACAGATTCCTTTTAATTTGTAGAAGTTGCAATTTTAGACAAGTTTACCGTCTATATTGCAGCACAGGTACATTCTCCTTAGAAATATATAATTGTACAGTAGTAGGTGATATGGATAAGGAAGATTTTAGCAGGGTTGTCTGGGATTAAAAAATTGATGACCAATTAAAGAGGAGTCACTACAAAAATTTTAATAACGGTAGCTCAATATCTGCCAGTAAATCCTATAAAAAAAAAAAAAAAAAAAGCAAGAAATGTCTTGGAAAAAGAAAAAAAAAAGTCAATTTTTACCTCACTTACTACAGATCAAACTTTTAATATCCAGAGTTTTATGAACTGCAATACCTCAGGGTCAGTTATTTAATGGAATGTACTCTCTGCAGCTTACAATATGTGGGATGCACAGTGGGACTCAAAAGAAGAAACATTTCTGACACGGCAAACACAACCATAATAAATCGATCAGCAGTCTCCAAATATTTTTCAAGCCACTATAATTGGGATATTTCTTCCTTGAAGTTTTGTGGCATAGAGAAAGTAAAAAAAAAAAACAAAAAGAGGAGGGGACTTTAATAGAACAATCCTAAACAGGGAGTCATATTGGACTTTTAAATTAAACACAAGACCCCCGGCAGGTTCAAATACGAGGCATGATTTGATATTACAATATTCATAACCAGTAGGTGATTATTAATAGTGACCCGGATTGTAAAAGGCCAGATCCGCCCGGTTTCAAACTTACCTGAGTGTTGATCCGGATCCAGCAGTCGAGAAATAAATATAAAAAAAAAAAAAAAAAAAAAGGAAAAATTAAAGAAAACAAGAAAGAAGCAAGCACTTCATACTTACCAAGGCTCCGGCTGAGTTGTACGCTGCTCCCACGGCCTCTCCTTCACTTCCTGTGCCGGTCATTATTGCTCATACATATGCACTGCTTTCCTGGCCCACCAGCTGTCCTGGTGTCTATGATTGGTAGCAGTCAGACGTGCCCCAGACTGTGTAATAGCGTCTGAATGCAACCAATCACAGGCAGTCTGTAGGTCAGTATTGTGGTATAAAAATAAACAATTGGCGTAGGGTCCCCCAGTGTTATGATACCCAGCACAGATAAAGCATACGGCTACAGACTGCAGCCCCGAGCCGTTAACTTATCTTGGCTGTGTGACAAACTAAGAGGAACTGCATGTGGCTTTTTTTCTTAAAATATTTAAATAAATTTTAAAAAAACCAAGACATTTGGTCCCCAGTTTTCATACCTAGCCAAGATAAAGCCCTATAGCTGGGGTCTGGTGTTCTCAGGCTGGGGAGACCCATGCTTATTGGGCTGCTCTCCAGCCTAAAAATAGCAGCCTGCAGCTGCCCATGATTCTTGTATCCATTAGCTCTACCTGGCTCTTCTTAATTGCTCTGGTGTGGGGACAATCGGGGTAATGAGGGGTTAAAATAACACTAAGCCCTAGATTAGTAATGGCAGGAGTCTGAGACCCCACCCATCACTAATCTGTAACTTAAAGTAAATAAACACAAACACTGAAAAAAAATCCTTTAATTGGAATAAAATACAAAAAACACACTCTTTCATCCCTTTATTAACAAAAAAAGCCACCCCTGTGGGACCGACGTAATCCACACGAGGTCCCATAACGATTCATCTCTGCTGCATCTGAAATTACAGCGCGCGATCATGGAACAGTCCGCACGCTGTAACTGCAGGTAGAGAATGAATGAGCCTCACGATCAGCAGTGACATCACTTAGGTTAGCTGCGGACACAGCAGAAAGGTTCCCACAGTCAACCACCTGTGACCGCGGGTCACGGTCCCACAGGTCCCGGTTATCAGCGAGTTTGCTCATCACTAATTATTAAAAGACATAGGTCACCCTTTTGTGTTTTGTTTTTAGTCAATACAGGCATACAGGTAGCATAAATGTGAAATTAGTATGCCTCCTGGATGATGGGCAAGTGCTACCTCGAAGATAAGCTTGTCTCCGGTCTTCATTATACAGGATTCCTCCTCCCCTTCTCTTTCCCGGTGTCCCTGTGACGTCAGGCGTGTGGCCGGAAATCCTGCGCATAATGCCTGCTGTCCCTCCCTGCACTGTTCTGCCCTCTCTGAGGGCACAGGCTTCCATTTTGATGTGCGCAACAATGTGCGTAGTCACTACTGCTTCACACTGCAGGGGAAAGACGGCAGCCAGAATGCGCAGGTGCGGGATTTCTGGCCACACACCTGACATCACAGGGACTCTGAAGAGAAGGGGAGGAAGAATTCTGTATAATGAAGACCAGAGGCAGGCTTATCTTCCGGGCAGTGCACGCCCCATAGCCTGGAAGATATAAAATATGACTTTGGCCAAACGACTCCTCATCCAAGAGGTATACAGGTATGGCTTATTTCACCTTTATGCCAATACTAGCTGTAGTACCCGGGCATGGCTCGGGATAGTAACTGTCTCTCTCCCAGTCTCTGTGTGTCACTGTCTGTCTCTTTCCTTGTCTGTCTGTGTCCATGTCTCTGTCTGTCTCTATCTCGCTGTCTGTATTTGTATCTATGTCTGTCTCTTTCCAGGGCTGTCTCTTTCCAGTGCTGTCTCTGTCTCTTTCCCAGTCTGTCTCTGTCTGTCTATCTTTTTCTGTCTCTTTCCCTCTATCCGTCTCCCCACCAACATCATATTACCTAACACATACGCTTCTTATACTAACAGTTTATTTTGTTCCTATAGCAACCACTGACAGTGGAGCCTGCAGCTCCCACCTCCATTCAGTTTAATGGAGGCACGGTTTTGGAGAGTAACTGTAAAGCGCAGGGTTAAATTTTCCCGTCAAAACAGTCTATGGTGATCACTGAGTCACATGAGGCGTCTGTGCAAAATTTTGTGATTGTAAATGCGATGGTGCGGATTCCTTTAACTTACACATACACTCACCTTTATATATTAGATTAATAACTAAAAAAAAATGCAAAAGTGTGACAGATTCTCTTTCAGGCCAGATCACAGAATCCCCATTTCCACTAACGTATCAGAACATATAGATACATAAGAGATAACAAACAATATTTTTTTTTCTCTGATTTTCTGACATATTAGGTGCAACTATGAATTCCACAGCTTTAGATTATGAGTCTATATATTAAAAGTTTTATTGAACAGGCTATTGTAATGGTTTCCCATGAGGTGCCCCCTACGGGCAGTGCATGAAGCCTGAGTTTGCATACCCACTTTACAATCAATTTTCACATGTCTCAAGTAGTGCTTTCACCATAAAGACTTTCCAGCTTATAATCCACAATGTCAGATGTGAGCAATTCACACACAACCATGAATAAGACTTCACTGAAATGCATTGCATTTTTAATGTTTTTTTTCTGTTATCCGATCGTCATGCTACTATATTGATTTTTAATGGTAAAATAAAATTAATGTTTTTATTGGAAGAAACAGGAGCACTTTTTCCCCATCGCTGGAGTTTCTCTGTGGATTACAAAAAGGACCCCAAAACATTTATTATGTTTTCATAAAGCTGCGTGAGACAATGCCAAGGGTACGTAAAACGAAGAGTAAAAAGGGGGAACCTATGAGAAATCTAAGGTGTTACACATTCTGGTTAGTTTCATAGGTATTTCTTTACTCTTTGTTTCCATAAGTGTTCCTCTGTGGTTTTGCTGCCTTCAGTCTGAATCTAAAATGTGCACATTCCAACAAGAATATAAAAAACCATTGCATGAACAGATGAGTCCAAACTTTGGTAGGTACTGTATGGGGCAGAACACAGCAGCCTTGTATATTGTTTAGTGGTCACTGTGGAATACTAACCTTTACCTTCCATTCACTTCAATTTGCTATTCCACATCTCCAGTATTCATCTCCTGTACATTCCTATGTATTTAAGTGGATTTTGCTGCTATTCTTTGAATACCATCAGTTTTTTGCACTCTCCTTCACTCTATATTGGCCCATTTTTATTCCTAGGTGGTCTGTCTCAAGAAGGGCCTTTACCATACTAAGAGTTACACATCTTGGATTATTTATTTATAATAAATTTATTATTTTTTATTAGAGATTATATATATATATTATATATATATATATATATATACAAATAAATAAATCTCAAAATATATTCTACACCCATCGCAAAATATATTTATTAACTATTTACAAATTTAGGTTTTTTTAAAATTTCCTACACGGCTTTTGCTCAGGAAGAGGAAGAGATCGATGAGAAAGTGTAGAGAAGAAGATCCTCAGACACGTAGCCATGAAGAGATCTCATCCATAGAAGTCAGATTCGGGTAATTTTTTAAATCTAACATATAACGTTTTAACTTTACTATGATGAAGAAAAGTAATTTGATACAAGCTGCAATTTGACTCTTAAAAGCTTGTTCCAGGATGATATATCTGTTGTATATTACCCGTGTTCTGTGACATCACTGTGTGTAGTATCCCTGTACTGTGACATCACTGTGTATATTACCCCTGTGCTGTGACATCGCTGTGTGTATTATCCCTGTGCTGTGACATCGCTGTGTGTATTATCCCTGTGCTGTGACATCGCTGTGTGTATTATCCCTGTGCTGTGACATCGCTGTGTGTATTATCCCTGTGCTGTGACATCGCTGTGTGTATTATCCCTGTGCTGTGACATCGCTGTGTGTATTACCCCTGTGCTGTGACATCGCTGTGTGTATTACCCCTGTGCTGTGACATCGCTGTGTGTATTACCCCTGTGCTGTGACATCGCTGTGTGTATTACCCCTGTGCTGTGACATCGCTGTGTGTATTACCCCTGTACTGTGACATCGCTGTGTGTATTACCCCTGTACTGTGACATCGCTGTGTGTATTATCCCTGTACTGTGACATCGCTGTGTGTATTATCCCTGTACTGTGACATCGCTGTGTGTATTATCCCTGTACTGTGGCATCGCTGTGTGTATTATCCCTGTACTGTGGCATCGCTGTGTGTATTATCTCTGTACTGTGACATCGCTGTGTGTATTATCCCTGTACTGTGACATCGCTGTGTGTATTATCCCTGTACTGTGACATCGCTGTGTGTATTATCCCTGTACTGTGACATCGCTGTGTGTATTATCCCTGTACTGTGACATCGCTGTGTGTATTATCCCTGTACTGTGACATCGCTGTGTGTATTATCCCTGTACTGTGACATCGCTGTGTGTATTATCCCTGTACTGTGACATCGCTGTGTGTATTATCCCTGTACTGTGACATCGCTGTGTGTATTATCCCTGTACTGTGACATCGCTGTGTGTATTATCCCTGTACTGTGACATCGCTGTGTGTATTATCCCTGTACTGTGACATCGCTGTGTGTATTATCCCTGTACTGTGACATCCCTGTGTCTATTATCCCTGTACTGTGACATCGCTGTGTGTATTATCCCTGTACTGTGACATCGCTGTGTGTATTATCCCTGTACTGTGACATCGCTGTGTGTATTATCCCTGTACTGTGACATCACTGTGTGTATTATCCCTGTACTGTGACATCACTGTGTGTATTATCCCTTGTACTGTGACATCACTGTGTGTATTATCCCTTGTACTGTGACATTACTGTGTATTATCCCTGTACTGTGACATCACTGTGTGTATTATCCCTTGTACTGTGACATCACTGTGTGTATTATCCCTGTACTGTGACATCACTGTGTGTATTATCCCTGTACTGTGACATCACTGTGTGTATTATCCCTGTACTGTGACATCACTGTGTGTATTATCCCTTGTACTGTGACCTCACTGTGTGTATTATCCCTTGTACTGTGACCTCACTGTGTGTATTATCCCTTGTACTGTGACCTCACTGTGTGTATTATCCCTTGTACTGTGACCTCACTGTGTGTATTATCCCTTGTACTGTGACCTCACTGTGTGTATTATCCCTTGTACTGTGACATCACTGTCTGTATTATCCCTTGTACTGTGACCTCACTGTGTGTATTATCCCTTGTACTGTGACATCACTGTCTGTATTATCCCTGTACTGTGACATCGCTGTGTTTAAATAAGAGTATCCTTTCAGAAGCATTTTCTAAATGCTCTGTGTAGACCCTAAATACAAACCCCCAGTAGTTTAGAAAAGCTTCACAAGAAGCTTCATTATAATAAATAATAATAATAATAATTATTATATATAAAAAAAATAAATGAAATTCAAACAAAAAATAACCTTAAAACTAAATGTGGAGTTTTTATTTACACTACATTCAGTGCACATTTTTTTGTGCTTTCACCTTGAAATGTTTGTTGCCCGGGCTCCAGGATCCGCACTTCTCAGACTATATGGACATGGATCTATTAAACAATTAAGCTTACATTCTTAAGCATAACAATTATTTATTATTCACAAAAAAATAAATCCAAATACATAGTACTCTAACATACTGTACATACACATCTACAATTCACATGAACATTACACCTAACCATACACTTGTAAACTTGAATTATAGTCTAAAAACCACCCCAAAACAATCAGTTTCCGGAAACGTTAATTCGCTGCCTCGCACAATCAGTGAGACTTTGACATTTGCATCTTTACAAAGGAAAAAAATTCTTCACCAAGGCATAATACATACTTTATCAACATTCTATTATTTTTTCTATGACTTCTGCTAACATTTGAAAATTACGGTACTTAATTAAATTGTATGTAAACCTTTGTTCTTTATGTTCTGACCACCTGGAATGGGCAGTGAAGGTCCATAGGCAACAATACCATGTCAGGCGGGTGTTGTGCACAGGTCTAACACTGATGGGGAGATCACATGGGGAAAAAGTGAAGGCACACTTTAAGTCAATAATTTGTACTGTAAATTTCCCCAAAATTCAACTAACTGTTGAACAATCCCGTTAAGCAGTTACAGGAAGAACAGAATTTCTTTTTTTTTCTCCCTGCACTACCATTTAGGCTGCTTTAACACATCCGGTTTTTCCTGAGCGGCACAATACAGCGATCTGCAGAAAAAACGCAACCGTTTTTTTTTTTTTTTGCCACCGTTTGCGTTTTTTTCCCGCATAGACTTGCATTAGTGCCGTATTGTGTCGCATGGCCTTGCGTTGCGTCAGATTTTTGCCGGATGCGGCATATTTAGCCCATGCTGCGGCGACGTTGCCTGACATGTTTTTTTGTGCGGCGAAAAAAAACGCATCGCGGCGGATACGGCACGATTTACAATGCAAGCCTATGGAAGCCGGATGCGGCGTCCTGCGGCAAACACCGCATCCGGCCGCCGGATGCGTTTTTTTGCACTGCGCATGCTCAGTATCAAGCCGCATCCGTCAAAAAACGGACGGGCCGCATGGAAAAACATATGCAACGGATCCGTTCTTTTCGCCGCATCCGTTGCATAGGTTTTTGAGCCGGATTGAGCTGGATTGAGCCGCACTGCAAAAACCGGATGTGTGAAAGCAGCCTTAGATGGCCGGTAATGATCAAAACAGATTTACCTGCAGATAAACACTACAGCTTGACTAGAGCCATTTCTTTTTTGGTGACAGGTTGTCTTTAAAGACAACCTGTCAGTTCCCTTATGTGTTCTAATCTACAAGAAGTGTGATGTGTGGTCTAGTAACCCCTTACTACCCATCCCTGTGTTGTAATAGTGTGTAATATGAATGTATAAAAATGTTTTATTACTTATGTGTTCCCTATGTAAATGATCAGAGGGTCTAGTTCCCTGGGCGTCGCATCGCCCTGTTGGTGTTTGCATGTTTTCCGTGGTATCACACCCCTGTGGGCGTTATACCATGGATTTACATGAGCGGCGTCACCATCAGCGTCTTCAGATCCTGTGTGTGCGCACTTTATCATTCTTGCAGCCTTGTTATCCGGGTGCTTGTGTGACGCCCTGGGCAAGCTAGGGGTCACAGGTCATCACACCACCACACCCTACATCCCAGTCAGGAACACCAAAGCTACTAAAATCCTTGTTGCCTTCCTCCAGAGGCTGATGTTCACACCAGGGGGTGGGCCAGGTGGTTGGCTCCGCCCACCGAGGAGTTCTCAGCTCTGGAGGCGGGAAGAACGTGGAGTTGAAGTCTAGCTGAGGGCTAGAGTGGAGTGAGCTCAGGGAAGAGCTAGAGTGAGGAGTGAAGTGAAAGTGAAGTGGTAGTGGAGCAAAGAAGAAAAGGAGTAAAAGTGAGCGTAGAAAGCCCTGAAGTTGGTCCGGCTAAGTGCAGGACAGTGTCAGCAAGGTCAGCAACAGCGGGGATTGTCTGGAGGGGGACTGCTCGGAGGTTGCTGGAAGGACCGCGGACGGGTAGTGGCCCGGCGGTCTGGAGCAGTATACGAAGGACAGTCAGCACCAGGGCAGGGGCCTCTCGGACCCCGGCAAGGCTAGGAGCCGCCATAATTTGCCAAATCCGTCAGTGAAGGGGACGTCTGTCTCCAAGCAACCAAGTCCCGACTGAAGGCAAAAGTCCAACCATTAAGGAGGAACACCGCCACCGCCAGGGCACCAGTTCCTCGGGGCCAGCGTCTGCGGGCAAAGCAGGGCTCCTCCGGCCCATATCCAAGCCGGGGAGCGGGTTACCGGTGGGAACCCATCGCTACCAACACAGAAACACTAGGTGCAGGTCAAAGGGACATCACCGTTACCTACTGGGATAGCAAGTGCAGCCGTCCGTGGGAACCGTCTTTCCAGCCGTGTGGTTTACCGAAAAACTGTGTCCACGTCTCAGGCTGAGTGAGTACCACAGTGCCGCAAGGCACCGCGCTGCCCCCGCGTCCCTGCGCCCACCAAGCCCTGCATCTCCCATCTCATCACTGGGCCCCGGGATCACCAACCCCTACCCACGGAGGGGCAACACAACAACTGGCTGCTCCATACCACCCTTCCCGGGATCCCCATACAGAGCAGCGGTGGTGCCAATAAATCACCACAACCGTGGGTGGCGTCACGGACAATAAACCATCCCCACACCCAACAACCCCCTTTCACTCACGGGCGAGGAGCGCCGCTAGAGTCCCCGGGATCCGGCTCATCGCTCGAGCCACCGAGCAGCAGCAGGCCGCAGCCGGACCAGAGCAGCAGTGGGAGAGCGCGGCGTCCCCTCCTCCGCCCGCGACACTTGCTTCTCGGCTTCAGACGCGCACTGCGCATGCTCAGAAGACTCCTGCGGTTCTGGTCTTGCACAAAGCGCAGCAAGTAGACAGCCGAGACAGCGCATGACCGGAACCGCAGGAGTCTTCTGAGCATGCGCAGTGCGCGTTTGAAGCTAAGAAGCAAGCACCCAGATAAGGCTGCGGGAATGGCAAGCGCGCATGCGCGTGATCTCAAGAAGCGAGGGGGACGTCGCTCATGTAAATCCACGGTATCACGCCCACAGGAGTGTGATACCACGGAAAACATGCAGGGCGATGTGACAACCCGGGGCTAGAGCCCCTGCTCATTTACTGTACATTGTATAAAAATGTTACGTGTATCCTTTCATATTCCACACTATTACAACACAGGGATGGGTAGGAAAGGGTAACTAGGCCACACATCACACTGCTTGTAGGTGAGAACGCATATGGGACCTGACAGGTTCCCTTTAAAAGGTGTATGGCGTCTTTTAAGTGAATATTTTTAATACTTAAAACTATATACTAATATATAACTATCTAGATAGCTTTTATTTTATGCGTTACACATGATTCTCTTGGTGCCTGCTGAAAAGTGATCTGCCTACAATAGGAAGTATCGGTATAATATTAGACATTCCATCCAGTGTTAAAAGTGGAAGATTTCAAGTTATTTTAAAATAAAAGGAAATGAAGAATTAAACCCCCCAAACGTTTAAACTTAAAAACTAGATTAGACAAGGAGTCGTTTTCTGATGATAAATTCCAGTTAGGGGTAATGAGATGACGTTGCTGAGGTTTTATCAGATTACTCTTCTCTTGTAATTCTTGAGGCGAACATATAAAACTATATGCATATAAAAGACTGTGTACACAGCTCCTCTGCCAATCCCGGGTTTCTATGGAGGTACTAGGTGCGATTAGAGGCTGTATTGCTCTATAAACACTTATTAACCCCCATTAATTGCAGCTACCATAAAGTGTTTGCTTACAACTTGGCAGCATTCCAACAACATAAGAAAAAAAATAAAATCAACTAAAAATATAAGCCCAGTTTTTATTTCTACATAGTCATGGCCAAAAGTGTTGGCAGCCTTCAAATTGTTCCAGAAAATTAAGTATTTTTTCTTACTATTACTCGTTTTCTACACACATTTATTATCTTTGTGTGTATTGGAACAAAAATAATGGACAAAATTTCACTCAAAACCCCAAAAATAAGCCAGACAAAATTGTTCTAAAATTGTGATGCTTGTTCAAACTCACCTGTGGCACATATCAGGTGTGGGCAATATGAAAGTCACACCTGGAACCAGATAAAAAGGGGAGAAGTTGACTCAATCTTTGCATTATGTGATGGGTGTGCCATAGAGAACAGAAAGAGAAGAAAACTGAGGACTTCACAAGCAAAACAGTTGAAAAATATCAACAATATCAAGGTTACAAGTCCATCTCCAGAGATCTTGATGTTCCTTTGTCCATGGTACACAACATAATCAAGGAGTTTACAGCCCATGGCACTGTAGCTTATCTCCCTGGACATGGACGGCAGAGAAAAATTGATGAAGGTTTCAATGCAGGATAGTCTGGATGGTGGATAAGCAGCCCCAAACAAATTCCAGTATTATACATTAACTTTAAAAAAAGGTTGTCCAGGTCTGTCCATTGGTTGTGTTTTAGAACGGATGAGTGAATTTGGCTTAATTGCAATGTGAGAAATGGCAGATGACGCTTGTTCTGGGTGGAGGCAGAATTTTTTTTTTCTAACCCTTAACAACCCCCTTCTAATGATATGTGGTCCCAAAAGAATGAAATGATTGTTACAAAAAAGATACAATTTTTTTTTCTAGTTTTCAACATAATCAAATCCATTAGGTCCCGCATTTTACACATATTTTAAAGGAATTTTTAAAGGTATTCTAGGGAAAGAAAAAAAATAAATTAACCGTTCCTCATACTATTATGTGAGCCCTCTCCCCACAGAAAAAAAAATAACATTGTGCTGAGAAGTAATTCAAGACTAACTGCTTAGTATTTATTTTTTACGTAAATCAATACTACACTTTAAAATAAGAAGCTTTGTAAAATACTTTTCTCTCCTCCTGGACTGATCATTGAGTCTCGAATCCGGCGGTAAAATCTGTCTTCAGTAATAGACTTTCCCCATTATTGAGATAGGAGATGACCGTTGGTGCTTATAAAGTTCTATGAAGATCTAGAACTTTCACCTCAGGAGAACGTGCAGCAGAATGTGTCTCTAGCTCCTCCACCTTCATAGAATTTTAAAAACACCAACTGTCATCTCCTGTCTCAGAACTGTCTTTACTGAAAGGATTTTGAAGATGGGAATCTCAATATGTAGTAGATGTAATAATACTAATATTAACAAAAAAAAAACTCCCATTGGAAATGTAGTATAGTTATCCTGAATAGCCATGTCTGTTACCTCATGTGCAGGGCATTGCAGACCCTTAGGTATCCAAGGATACAAACACAGAGTGACAATTAGGGCTCGGTTCTACTTATGATTAACATGGATGAGTGCAATCTGAGAAAACATCGGATTGCCCTCACACCAGTGTTAATCAGGCAGCGTCCATCTGCCATAAAGGCCTGAGAAAAGAATTGCAGCATGCTGCATTTGGTAGTGAGCCTTGGCTCACACACACCCATAGAAGTCTACGAGTGCGTGTGAAACATCACACTGCATACGGATGTCATCCGAGTGCAGGGTGATATACACAGACACAGGTCGGGAGAAGAGGGAGAAAGTGTTCCCTCCCTCTTCTCCACAGCTGCGATCCGATTGCAAGATCGGATCACAGTCGCATGACCCTCGGCTCACACTCACAGCAGAGCCTGTGCCGAGGGTCATTAACATATTGCTTCCGACATTCTTGCAAGGGAAGCAAAGCACAAGTAGAACCGAGGCTCGGGATCATAACCATGGATATCATAGATCCTACTATGCCCTGCACATGAGGTAAGAGACATGGCTAATCAGGAGAACTATACTACATTTCTAATTGGAGGTATTAGAAATTTCGCTATTAAACTAAAAGACTCCCCTTCTGCAGCTCCTGGGCTGCATTCTATAAAGGTTCTTCTTGCTACTGGCCCCCTTTTCAGACCTAAATAAACACTTTAAAATATTACCTTTTGCTATGGTAATGAGGTTTGCTGGCACCAGGGGCGGGCTGTATTTCGTCCGTTATCCCCCCTCCTGCCGCTGTTCGCCGTCCCCCAGTGTTCATTTACACAGATGAGGCTGCCGTCCTCATGTTCCTAGGTGCTCCTGAAGTCTCGCGCATGCGCAGTGGCACTATCGCGGGACTGAGCACCGTTTCCAAATCGCGAGCGCCGGTGAGGTTATTGCGCAGGCACGAGATTATGGACGGGTACTTGAATGACACTGCTGATGACATTCACATTCATCACCAGTGTCATCCAAGTACCCGCCCATAATCTCGCGCCTGTGCAATAATATTACCGGCGCTCGCGATTTGAAAACAGTGCTCAGTCCCGCGATAGTGCCACTGCGCATGCGTGAGACTCCCAGATCACTGCGGAAGATGAGGGCGGCGGCCTCATCTATGTAAATGAACACTGGGGGACGGTGAACAGCGGCTGGAGGGGGGATAACGGACGAAATACAGCTCACCCACCGGGCCAGCAAACCTCATTACCATAGCAAAAGGTAATATTTTATAAAGTGTTTATTTAGGTCTGAAAGGGGGCCGGTAGCAAGATGAACCTTTATAGAATGTAGCCCAGGAGCTACAGAAGGGGATTCTTTTAGTTTAATAGCGAAATTTCAGGTGACAGGTTCCCTTTAAGAGTGAAGGATCAGTCCAGGAGGAGAAAAGAAGCAGATTTCTCCGATAAAAATAAGCAACTTTGTAATATATCTTATGTGTACTATTGATTTATGAAATAAAATTAAATGACTGCTACTTTTAGTTTGCCAAGCTTGGTAAACGTTGCACCATATTTTATATAAAACAAAAGAAAAAAAAAAAAAGACTAAATTTTGTATTTAAAAAAAAAACTCCTTTCACAGTTACAACAAATGTTAAAAAACAAATATAAAAAGGACGATTAAAAAAGATGGTGAGCATAGGCCAATAATATGACTCGCAAACAAAATTGTTCCGGTTTTGCCATAATGATTATGAGCTTCAATAGGGCCGACTAGTGGGACTAATCGTAGCAAAGCCTCGGCTCAGGACAGTAACCGGCAAAGAAAGGAATATGTACAATTCAACCTAAACTGACATTTTACTTTTGTGTCCTGTGTGTAATTATGAAGCAGAACAGGCTGCGAGCCAGCGGATAATGATAAAAAAAAAAAAAAAAAAAATAGAAAATTTTCTTTGAAGATTAAGAGCCTGGTTTTCTTTCAGGATATTTGAAAAATTCTTCTATATAATCTGAGCACATAACAAATAACACGAGGATAGGATTGTGATTAAAATACTAAGCCAATTACGCTTTGCAACAAATTGCTCAGAGGGCGTTTTTCACAGCAAATTACAGTTAATTTGTCTTAAATATTGACTTCTAGCTTATAATATTCATCTAAAAATATAAAGGATGACCCCAAAATAAAATCAGTCCTGTGACTGCAGCCATGACTTGGGGACCAGTCTATCTTTTATGGACTTCTGTCTTGGAGCAGGAACTGGTCTTGATGAAGCCTCCTCAGGATCTGCCACAATCAGTTCATTGCCCTCGGAGGACATGGGCTTCCTCAGGGGAGCGATCGGCCTCTGGAACTGTTGCATGATGGAAGACAATTTAGCATCAAGAGACTTGCGAGAAAAGCTTGATCGTGACCAGATGTTCTCCTTTTCTGTAGGGTCTTGGACTTTAAGATCAGCGCTATAGGGAGTTTTGTCGGGAGGGGGAGGAGGAGCTCTCCTCTTCTTTCCTTTGCCTTCGAGGTTCGATTTTGGAGAGAGGGTGTTCTTTTCAACATGAAGCTGATGATTTCCATCAAATAAAGCGGACCATGGAGGTTGAACAGAGTTTTCCTGACCAATGAGGAACTGCCCATCTGTCTCTTCTATTTTCCTGTGCAGAATATCTGTTAAACCTTCAAACTTCCCAGGAGAACCAATGCCTAAAAAATAATAAATAAACTGATGTTTGGAAACGTGAAGATTAAGATGACCTAACAAAGTATTGGCAATGCAGAAAAAGAATTTCAAGTGGCACTCGCTTTTCTAAACATACGTCCGCTACTCTCTCAAACATTAAAATCTATGCCGGAGAGTACAGGGCCATCAGACGACAGCCGTTTCGCCACAAAAATGAGCTTCCACTGGTCCCAGAGGTGAGGACCTGTGGAAGCTGATTTGTGTGGCGAAACGTCTGTCGTTTCATCCCCCCTGCATGGATTTTAATGCTTGAGAAATAAAGTACTTTCATTTAGAATGGTGAGTGCCACTTGAATTTCTTTTTCTGCATAGAAGGTATCTGGACTTTGTTCATAAGTGTTGCACCACTATTGTCAAGTTCATTTAAGAAAAGGCTCTGGTTAAATCACCGATCTAAGGTGTGCAGGTAGTGCCGAACCTGTTTATGAGACTAAAAATATTGGTACATCCAAGACTTTTTTTCTTTAAATATCTTATTGTCTTTCTTTACCCTATGAATTTCCATTTATGTATTTTAAAAAGAATCTTAGTAAAGGGTAACAGCACTTTCTAGTAACTTATCAGAATAAGCGGTCTTGTGCCTTCAAGAGGAATAATAGCATTTCTGGGCATTATATGGTTTGTGTCCTGAATGTTCACCAGTTTTCATCTCTTAGGAATCTAGCTCTCGATTTACAATAGATTAATCTGATAGGAGACTAGAAATTATGATGTTCCTATACACATCACAACATTTAGGGATGGATTACTTATTTTCATTTCTTTGCACATAGAGAGAAACATCAGCAGCATGGAGAAAATTATAGAGCAGGACTGAGCAGTACAGATGTAACTTCAGATCCGGGATGAAGTAAAAGACTTGCTAGAAAGCTCAGTATGATCTTCCTATGTCTCCCTCTGTCTGTTTTCTTAATCCACTCATTACTTCTCATTCTCTCTTCATAAAGTATAATTGACTAACTCAGCACCAGTAAGCTGGCAGCCCAACAAGGTGGGGTTGAGCTGTTTTTTGTTTTTTTTCCTTAAAGCCCCCGTTACATTTAACAACTTACCAGTGATCCCGAAAACGATGCAACCTGATAAGGATCGCTGGTAAGTCGCTGGGAGGTCGCTGGTGAGAGGTCACACAGTCAGACATAACCAACGACGCAGTAACAATGAGCGACCTATATAACGATGAGCGACCTGTATAGGAGGTTGTTGGTAGGCGTCAAACACAGCGATGTGTCCTGCCCAGCAGGACATCGCCTTTGAAGAAAATGGTCCGGACCATTTGGCAACGACTAGAGATCTCACAGCAGGGGCCTGATCGCTGGTAGGTGTCACACACAACGAGATTGCTGGCGAGATCGCTACTGCGTCACAGAAACCGTGACGCAGCAACAATCTCGTTAGCGATCTCGTTGTGTGTGACGGGGCCTTAAGAGTGCATGATAAGTTCAGTAGACAGAGATGAGGGGAAAAGGTGGCTCATATGTGGAGAAAGAAGCAGAATTCTCTGAGAAGATATATCACAAAGGTTTTTATATTTGAAAATAATGATTGTAGGTAATCTACATTTATAAAATGATGGCGCCCCCTGACGAAGGTACGTCCGAAACACGTGTAGGGTCGGCTGGCTGTCCACACACTACTTTGCAGATGGCTTCAGGTATTTCCATTTTGTATTTGATACTCTGATTTGGATTTTTGTTACAATGGAATTTACCTCTAGTGACTTGTTGGGTGGTCTGTATGGGCAAGTGCTCACTGACACTTATCACCATTATTCTTCTTGTTATGCACTTTATTATTGACCTTGATAGCAATATTTTGCCTGCTATAATCCTGGTCTATTTTATGTGCCTTTATACAATACATTGTCTATGGTGATTTTCTCTGTTTGCAGTTGCCCATATATACCTCCCTCTATTTTGCCATCTAGTGGCCATCTATATACATTGCACTCCTTGCACTTCTATTGAAAGTATTATATACCATTGATATCCAGTAGTGTGTGTCAGCTTGCTTTTCATATCATTTTAACCTTTCTCATATGTGTTTATATATTTGCTAATAAAGAGATATTACTTTATGAATTGTGGTTGTTGGCTATTCTTTTGAATCGGTTGCTATATATATATATATATCTCTATCTATCTATCTATCTATCTATCTATCTATCTATATATATATATATATATATATATATATATAGCCTTCCTATTTAATTTTGTGGAGTTTATATATTCATTGGTGATAGTTTTGTGTACACACCATTGTGCTCCCATTGGTATTAATTGGTGTAACTTATAAAATGATGACCTATTGGAAAAATTGTTCAAGCCACATCACGTTGATGGCCTATCACAAGGATAGTATAGTAATAAGAGAATGGTGAGGGTCTGACATCCTGCACCCCCATAGGTCATAGTATGGAGCTGTACTCTGCAGCTATGTTCCATGTGTTTAAATACAGCCATTGTCAACAAAGGATGATCTAAAAGGGGTGGTGGGTACTGGACTGCCACCGATCTCATAGGATAGGTCTTACAGATGGTGTGTATAACTGTTACTTTAAAGGTAACCCATATAATTTAAACAATTTAGATGTACCATTAAAGGCCCCCATACACATTAGATTTTTGGCACCGATTTCCGCATGATGAGTTGACCATATAATGTGTATGGGGGCCTCCAGCTGTCTCCTTAGATTACGTCGGGAGGCAAAGATTGGGCAGTTGGAATTTAATTGCTTCTTTTATTGTGCGGGAAGATAAACTGTTGCCAAAACTCTCTTATAGGCCACGTTCCTGTATATGGGGAAGTTGGGAGAGATGGTGGTCAGCCGAATACTAGCTGTAGCCTGACGCATGGCTCTCATGCATGGATCGTTTTAGTCATAATGAACGAAAATGTCAATAATACAACAACTGGTACTAAACTAAGGAAAAATATATCAGGTTTACGTATAGATGGCGCTTTCGTGTATAGTATATACAAAATAAGGAAAAATAAAATGGTAGTCATGAAACCTGAAATCTGGAGCGATAATTTCCACTTTTTGTAAGGCCTGTGACCAAGTGAACATTTCTATATTAGGCCAATTCTTAGAAGTACTTTGCACACTACGACATCGCAAGCCGATTGGTGCGATGCCGAGTGCGATAGTCCCCTCCCCCGTCGCAGCTGCGATATCTTGTGATAGCTGGCGTAGCGAACATTATTGCTACGGCAGCTTCACATGCACTCACCTGCCCTGCGACGTCGCTCTGGCCAGCAAGCCGCCTCCTTCCTAAGGGGGCGGGTCGTGCGGCGTCACGCGGCAGGCGGCCAATAGAAGCGGAGGGGCGTAGATGAGCGGGACGTAAACATCCCGCCCACCTTCTTCCTTCCTCATTGCAGGCGGGAGGCAGGTAAGGAGATGTTCCTCGCTTCTGAGGCTTCACACACAGCGATGTGTGCAGCCGCAGGAACGAGCAACAACATCGTAACATCGGCCCTTCCGAAATTATGGAAATGGCCGACGCTAGACCGATGATACGATTAACGAGCGCAAAAGCGTCGAAATCGTATCAAAAACGATTTACACATTCCGATGTCAACAGCGACGCCGGATGTGCGTCACTTTCGATTTGACCCCACCGACATCGCAGCTGCGATGTCGTAGTGTGCAAAGTACCCCTTAGAGTCCATAATGGTGGGACCAGTCAGTCTCCAAAAGTGCTTGTGTTTTGGGCAAAGATTATACTGGGAGATTACGCTATAGTGTGATCTGTAGTCTGTCAAAGCATAACTAATAAATATTTACTTCAGGGATACAAAAGTGCTAATATTTAATCAAAAAAATGAATGGATTATTTCCTTCTCCAAGATTCTATCCTTATATGTAATAGGTGTCATAATAAAATTAGCAAATATCTCCAATTAGAAATGTAGTGTAGTTCGATAGCTGATAAGCTATCTCTCTTACCTCATGTGCAGGGCATTGCAGCTTAGGTATCCATTGTTTCCACCACAAGCAACTAACTGTCACTATATGAGTGGATGTAACCATGGATACCTAAGCTGTAATGCCCTGCACATGAGGTAAGTGATATAGCTAATCAGTAGAACTATATTAAATTTCTAATTGGAAGTATATGCTAATATTATTATTATACCTATCTATTGGGATAGGATCTTTGAGATAGGGATACCCCTTTAAAACGCTAATTTAAATACCTCTACCCATCCTTAGACAGTACATTAGGTAGATTATGGCATATTTTTCATTACACATATAGAAGAGAAAGAAAAATTACAAATAAAAAGTGCAGAAAAAATTCCAGCGTTCTGTTTATGCATTTTATCTTTCACATCTACAAATGACACTTACTGATATCATGGTACACGGACGTCGCCTCTTTTGTTAGAAACAATGGTGGTTTCCGTGGTGACATAATCTCCATTTTCATGAGTTCTTCTGCACAATGCTTCCACTGACCTGAGAGGGAAGGATCGTTAGCCGGCAGCAGACAGCAATTTTCATATACACGTGAAATACAGAGTTTCCTTTGATGTAGGTTTCTGATTTCCTTCATTAAACTTATCAAGCAACAGAATTTCATTATATTTATGGAAGAAAGATAAAAGTAAACAGCCATCAAGACTTGTGTTCTACAGTGTAATACATCTATGGCGATATGTAGAGCGTAAAATCAAAGGTTTCATGTGGAGTTGAGCAAAAGGATCTGCAGGAACCTAGTCTAGTGGCCACATTGGTAGCCCTTACGGATCGAGCAGGACGCTTAAGGACCCTCCTCCTACCTGCATCGCCAGTAACCTTGTAAGACCCTGTTGACATTGTTTGGAGGTACCAATTGTTTCTTTAGTTTTAGGAGTAGAAACAAATATTTCATCCACAAAAGTCAAGGAAAGTGCAGTATGCCGCCCTTTTTTTTCCTTTTTTCCATTGTCTTATATTTTTTCTTTGCGCCCAAAAAAGCACTAGAGCTTATTTTTGGAGGAGATTTTATTCTTGGAGAAACACGGTTGGTGGTAAGTTTACCCCCCCCCTCTCCCAGGAGACTCTATTTACCAGACCCCGGATGGCTGAGTGATTCCAAAGTCCTCCCTGTGATCTCCAGTAGCTGCTGCCATCAAGTATGCTACACGCTGCCTCCTGCTGCTGGACGTACACACACATACTCATAACACAGACACTCATACACACGCACACACACACACATACACACACACACACACCATCCAACCATCCAACCATCCGTACAGAGTGCGTCCGTTAGGTTATACCTGTCAGGAGCCCGTACATTCTAGCATCTACCCCGGCCGCAGGGATGAGAGGAAGTCACGTGTTCCAGGTCCTTGCGCTCGCCCGCACGGCTTCTCAGGATCGGTATCACTGGATGTGGTGAGTGTGTGTGAGCAATCTCAAGGGTGATTGTGTGTGTGATGTGATGTGTACAGGGGTGCGTTCGCTACAGGTCCTACCGCTCGGCGTCTGTGAGTGTGATCGCAGGGTGCTTGCTTTCTATAATGAAGTGTCCTGCAGTATCCAACTTTTTTAGCTGCACGGACGCTTCATTTTTGAACTGCGACTAGGGCTTATTTTCGGGGGAAGGCTTATATTTAAGTCTTGCTCTGAAAATGCTTAAAATCCCTGCTAGGGCTTATTTTTGGGGGAGGTCTTATTTTAGGAAAAACACGGTACTATTGTTTTCACCTTATTTGCATTTTTTTTTGCTCTGAATATGGACATAGCTGCTCATATTGATTTGTTTATAAGCAGGTCAGTCAGTCTTCACAGCCACCATCCAATGTTGCTCAACTCTCCTCCAAATTTATGAAAAGACTTCTTGCAGCAGAGAAATATTGTCTAAATCAATTTGAGTGATGACCAAGCACTGCCAAGCTCGGGTGTTTGGTACTCTTAAAGAGCAAGTGGATGCCCAGATGGGCGCAACTCGAGTTCCAAGTATAATGGAAGTCAATGGGGAATGCAAGCATTTTTTTTTGGGAAGATAGTCTGGAAAAATGCTCAGTACATGAGTCGTGCCCATTGGAGAGCCGACTGTTCGTTACGAGTGTTGGAGGAGCAGATGGGGGCCTTTGTAGTCACAGCAGAGGCTTCTTGGCCACAGCACAGCCTGATGTTCACACCTTGTGCACCAGTTACCTCACCATTAAAAGTCCGTTTTTGTGCTGACAAAATGACATGGACACTTCCAATATTCTTTTTGTCACTGGAACTTTACTTAGTAGTATCAAAAATAGGTCTTTAGCAAGCTCTAGGCGGGCACAAACTTGTTCCCCAAAGGGGTTTCCAATAGCAACCGGTATTACATACACTTTGCCGGCTGACCGCTTCCCTGGTCCTTGGACCTCCTTTAATGCCTCCAAGCCCCTCATCATCTCTTCTAACGTCATATTACGCTTGTAGCTTCAAAAAGTCCTTTTGTCACACCCACAGGGATTTGGATTTAGCAATTGCTAGTGAAAGTGCCTATTACGACAGCACTCCTCTGCTCTGACGTTCGGTACCTGCCCTCTTTTAGGGCCACAACGACCTTCAGAAGGGATTCTTCAGGTATCATTCCAGGGAAGCGGACACCACCCAGACCGCACAGACTCAACTCACTCCTAGGGACGCAGTTGCAACCAGTTCTCTCCACACCAAGGCCCTGCGTGTCCGATGTCTGAACCAGACGGTCTAACCAAATTAGGTTAACGAGGCTCCTTGCCTCCTACGTCTCCTGCAGACACAGCTGCGTTTTTTTTTTGCTACTTTTGTGGTGAATGAAACTAACTTTATTTAAGCATGTGAACGATGGTACAGATGTCGGGCCGTGGGGCTTTGCACTCCTGCGCCAGAGAGAGTCAGTGTGTGTGTAGGTCTTTGGGTGAAGTGTGTGACACTTACTATTTTCTTCAGGTTAGTTGTCCATCACCCCACATCCGGTTCCCATTGTAGACTCAGTAGACAAATACGTGACACCAGAGTTCTCTTTTTAACCAAAACCTAAACAGTTAATGCTTTCCACCGCTATGACAGACATGGCCTTACTTCTTACGGTTCTGTAGTTGTATTGGGGTACTCTCATTTGATCTAATCTCGCCATCTTAGAACTAGTCCACAAGCTGCCAGGTACATGTGTTCCCGCACACTTTTTCTCATTGCTGTCCGCTTCTGGGCCCTGATGGCTGGACAGTTGTGAAATTTCCCTGAGCCTGCTGGGGTGAGCTGTAGGCTCCGGACCTTTAAGAGATTATCCCTTACTGGCTCCTAACACTGTGCCACATCTTTACTCCTCGAACCCTTCTGCAGAACTCCCTTCTCACCAGGCCAGTCTCTCTAACCAACCCACTTGCCATCTGTCACTCCTCCCCAATCTTACATAACATCTAATCCTCTGCTGGTCCTGCCTGACCGCTAGGTGGCGCTGGCCGCTACACGGTCCACGGTCTGTTAGATCGGGGAACAACACACACTTCACTAGCAGCAGTGGTCATTTTTAGCACACACAGTAACAGCATACTGGGTACCTAAAACACATTTTCATAACACAAACAAATAGCATGAGAGAGTAATGGGAGGAGGGGGCACAATCACCTCCTACACATGTACTATAGACAAACAACACACCAAAAATGCAACAAGAAAGAGCAACAAAGAAAGGAATAAAATCTGCTGTTTGGAAGCAGCTTTTTTTTTTTACTGCCAAGAAAGCAGGTTTGGATGCAGAAAAAAAAAAAAAAAAGCACCTTGTGAACATACCCTGAAGGTAAGGTAAAAAAAAAAAAAAAAAAAAAAAAGTTATGGCTTTTGACAATTTAAAAACAAAAAAATATAAAACATAAACAAAGCAAAAATTTGTTGAGTCCTTAAGAGGCAATTATGTGAGAGATGTTACAAGCAAAAGACTCAGGAGCATTGCGGAAATACACATCACCCTGCACCACTCTCAGCCCTGGTACATATGTCGTCTCATTATCCCTGTGCAGATTACGAGACCCGAAGTGTGAAATCATTATCGGATTGTGAACTCCTATTTGTATGATCCGATCTGTGAGCCGCCGTCATTATGTGTCCAGAACTTTTTGAACAGCTGTTCCAACCCGACTCGTACGGTGCCGTCAGCGGTCGATAACAGGGCAACAACTCGGCTCATTAACACCGCGCCATTGTTTTCCTAACCTGAACTATTGTTAAACTGCTCGGCCGGAATTCCGGGAATACATCAATAGTTTTGTTTTCTTTAGGTAACGGAGCCGCCTGGTGTCTTCTGTTTTACATTTGGATGGAGGGCTTGTGGAAAAATACATAAAATGTGCTTAAAGGGTACAATTAACCTTGGCTATAGCTGCACGGCTGGACGAGGCTCCGTATGAGCCCCCTGCATTCAGTGTAAGGCTAATTATCATTATGTAGCGGCACACACGGACAGAATGCTAATCGCATGAACAAGATGCACACGTTCTCGGCGACCTTGGAGGCAATTTCTGTGCTGAATAAATTAAATATTCCCATTGACTCCTCTTATAATCAGTATAGAAATCTAAAGTCTCCAGAGGCGGGAAGGGTTTCTGTCTTAAGAATAGTATTTAAAAAGTAAGCAAATGGAAAGTATGTTTTCTCTTGCTCGGAAAACACAGAACGTTGCAGCCACAGGACAGAAGGTGCGGAGTACGAGCTTAGGTTTGCATTAAAAAGGTTGAGCGCTATAGGAGTGAATTGTATAAGTTGCCCAATACGTAAAAATGTGAACTCTTGCTGTTCTCACCCCCACAAGTTAAAAAGGTGACAGCAGTGGCGGCTATTCCCTGGCCGTGTACCACAGGTACCGCAGGTGGCGTCACCACAATCATTCCCAATCTCCACCTCATCATCCACACCTCGCGGCACGAAACCAGGTACAAGGGCCACCCCGTGACATTCCCGGACCCGACATCACCAGGCCTGTTGACGAGTAAGGTTAATCCCCGGCTCCCTGGGTGCCACACATGGATATGGAAACATCATATTTTGAGGGTGATAGTCTACAAAGGGGACAGGACGACTGTACTGTATTTAAGGGAGGATGGATGGGGTTATGTATCGCAAGATTTTGCCCAGCGAGAGCTCAGAAACCTGAAGGATCTGGAGAAGATCTGTATGGAGGAATGGGCCTCTGCAATGTGTGCAAACTTAGCCAAGAAGTACCGGAAATGTCTGACCACTGTAGTTGCAAACAATGGTTTCTGTACCAAATATTAAATTCGGTTTTTCTATTGTATCAAATACTTATTTCATTCAATAATATGCAAATTAATTAAAAAAAATTAAACAATGTTATTTTCTGGATTTTTAAAATTATATTCTGTCACACGAAGTGTATCTACAATAAAAAAAAATTACAGATCCCTCCATTCTTTGTAGGTGGGAAAAATTGGAAAATCGGCAGTGTATCACTTATTTTCCCCAATGTAGGTATTAGAATCGCCCCAAATGAATTTCTCCTGCTGCTTTGCATTGGATAACCTGCTCTAAACTGAAAGCCCACCTCTGTTATGAAGGTTGAGAGGGTGAGAGAGCAGAATCGGAGACAAAGACCTTTTGTTATCCACACGAAGGGCCAGAACTGCTCAGAGTCCTTGACTAAGCCAAGTGTGCACTCAACACTCTCTCTAGCAATAATAATAAAGAAAAACAAAAAACAAAAACTAGATCACAGTTGTCATTTTATTACGGGCCAAGACCCTTTTATAGCTATATGTTGAGCTTTGGGGGTGGCAGACTTCCTTTAAGGAAAAATCTATATATCTCTAAATCTTGTATATAATGAATAAAGAGAAATAAAGGAGCTTTAATAGATGAACAGGACCATTCTAATTTTTGGATCTGTGATGGAAGTGATGACCGTATTGGACTTGAGTCCTCCATTATATCCTGATATATTACACAACGTGCCGACGACAAATGGAAACTTCATGGGGACTTAGGAGTTATTCATTTAAGGAGATGTTTGTTATATTTTCTACGTCTGCAAAATTAATGGAGGAGAATGTCAGGTTATTTCTGTATTATATTTTTTTTCTTTTAAAAACATTTTTAGTAAGGGATTTTTAACAACATTTTAATTTTTGAAACAACCCGTGGTAATTAAATATACAAGAAAACAACTGACAATATTTCATTGTCTGTTCTGGAGAAAATGTTTAATTAGACTGATGCTTTAGGGAAAACTAACGTGAATGTGGCTGGCGCTAATTGCACTCATAGGAGACCATTGAACAAGGGAGGTAGAGGAGGAGGAAGGAGGTCAAATGGAAATTTGGGAGCACTTCACTAAAATACAATTCATCAGGTTAGATCTTTAAAACAGCTCCACATCAGAAGTCCCAACACTATCGGTGACAATTAGGCTAGGTTCACATTTCCGCTGTTTTGCATCAGTCACATGCGTTGCTTAACTCTTGTGACTGACGCGATGTACAAAGGATGACAAGTATTGTAAGAGAAAGCGGATTCCGTTATAAAACAAGAGACAGAAAACGATCAGCTGATCGCTCTCATTAGCCGGCCACTGGGTGATCAGCTGATCGCTCTCATTAGCCGGCCGCCAGGTGATCAGCTGATCGCTCTCATTAGCCGGCCAATCAGCTGATCGCTCTCATTAGCCGGCCGCCAGGTGATCAGCTGATCGCTCTCATTAGCCGGCCAATCAGCTGATCGCTCTCATTAGCCGGCCGCCAGGTGATCAGCTGATCGCTCTCATTAGCCGGCCGCCGGGTGATCAGCTGATCGCTCTCATTAGCCGGCCAATCAGCTGATCGCTCTCATTAGCTGGCCGCCAGGTGATCAGCTGATCGCTCTCATTAGCCAGCCGCCAGGTGATCAGCTGATCGTTCGGCCGCCGAGAGCATGCGCAGCGGAATCAAAAGGATTCCACTGCTCAAAATACTCTACATGCTGCGTTCCTGCTGCCCGACGGTCAGTCGTTCGCCAAACGGATTCCGTTGTTTACCAGAGCCGCGGATTGTGACTGATACAAATTGACAGAAATGTGAACCTAGCCTTAGCCGGAGAAATGGCGTCTGAAGCCATTGCCAGAGTCACCTGGTATGTATGATGGAGGTTGTACCAAGAGAACTTAGTATTACCCAACTACAAGTGCCGACAGTAGTGATGAGTGAGCACTACCCAAGGTCGCGTGCTCAGTACTCGTAACGAGCTGTCGGATGTCCGGATGGCACGACTTAAGTATCCAAATATAATGGAAGTCAAATGAGGAACGCGAGTATGTTCTTCCAGAAAAATGTTTGAGGTCCCATTAAATTCCATTATACTCAGTACTCATAATGAGCAGTCGGATGCTTGGATGGGTGCGACTCGACTACCGAGTATATTGGAAGATCAAGGGGAACTCGAGCATTTTTCTTGAAGATTTACCAGAAAAATGCTTGAATTCCCCATTGACTTCAACTTCAATTATGGTATGTGCACGCCATCTGGACACGCAGCGCCCTGGACGTAGCCTATCATCTTCAGCAGGGCCGCAAGTGCTGTCCGCAGGATACCGCAGCTGTCTGTGCCCACAATCAGTGTTCTGGCCACTGCGGACTCTCTCTCAGTTATCCCTGTGGAGAACACTTGCGGCTCCGCTGCATAAAATGACATGCTGTGGCAGGTACTCGAGTAGTGCCAATCCGGGCATCCAACAGTTTGTTACGAGTACAGAGTACTTAAACATGGTTGTGCCAGCTCATCACTAGTAGACAGAGCTATATAGTAAATACTTGTAATCCCAATTAAATAACTTTTTCGAATACCAATTCTTTTTGTTACTCTGTTATTCCTCTTGAAAATGAATCCTACATTGCCAACAGTGTATTAACATTCCCACCATCAACAGGGTATGTAACCTGCACTAACTGGACAATATGTGGGAGTGTGCTCCCTAACTTGTAACACCCACCTGTCAATTTATTCATACACTTCTGGGAAGAACAACAACGACACACACACCTATCTATATATACACACACACCTACCTACCCATCATCTATATACACACACACCTAAGCTATACACACACACACACACACACACCCCTATATCCTCTCTCTATATTATAATATATATATATCATACACACATCATACACATACACATCATTACACACACATACATACATTTATAATATATATATATATTATATATATATATATATATATATATATATATATATATATATATATATATACAGTGCCTACAAGTAGTATTCAACCCCCTGCAGATTTAGCAGGTTTGATAAGATGCAGATAAGTTAGAGCCTGCAAACTTCAAACAAGAGCAGGATTTATTAACAGATGCATAAATCTTACAAACCAACAAGTTATGCTGCTCAGTTACATTTTAATAAATTTTCAACATAAAAGTGTGGGTCAATTATTATTCAACCCCTAGGTTTAATATTTTGTGGAATAACCCTTGTTTTCAATTACAGCTAATAATCGTCTTTTATAAGACCTGATCAGGCCGGCAAAGGTCTCTGGAGTTATCTTGGCCCACTCCTCCATGCAGAGCTTCTCCAAGTTATCTAGGTTCTTTGGGTGTCTCATGTGGACTTTAATCTTGAGCTCCTTCCACAAGTTTTCAATTGGGTTAAGGTCAGGAGACTGACTAGGCCACTGCAACACCTTGATTTTTTCCTTCTTGAACCAGGCCTTGGTTTTCTTGGCTGTGTGCTTTGGGTCGTTGTCTTGTTGGAAGATGAAATGACGACCCATCTTAAAGGGAACCAATCATCAGGATTTTCGAGTATAAGGTGCAGCCAGTGCAGTACTGGCACTATCATGCACAGTGTGTACATGCCATCAGGGGGCAGCTCGGGTGTTTAGGCAGTGAAATACAACTTTATAAAGTTTGAAATTTCGTGCACTTTTTGATTGACGTGTGCACCTCTGTGTTAATGTCCGGGCGGGTTATGCAGGAGTTCCCCGCCCCCCACCAGCCTGTTCCTCCCTCTCTCCTGATGTCCGGGCGGGTTATGCACGTGTTCCCCGCCCCCCCCGCGCTGCCTGTTCCTCCCTCCCTCCGGCTGAATGTAAAATGCTAATCTTCAGAAACATGGCGCCGGAGTGGGCCTCTGCGCATAGCGCTTATCTCCGGCGCCATGTTTCTGAAGCCCGCATTACACAGCTTGGTGTCTGCAGACTGCAGAACAGCTGATCGGAGGACGCGATCAGCTGTAGCTATGATGACGTGCCGCCTCAGGACACCGGGCCAGGACAGGAGCCTGCCAGCGACATCGGGGGTCAGGTGAGGTAAGTTCACAATGGACTCACATGACCCCGTGACGGCAGTGCTGCGAGACCCGGTCACGGTAGTGATATCGGGTAGCACTGTCTTCACGGGGTCAGGTGAATGAAATTACTAGCACCTGTGATGTCATTGCCCCAGCAGGCACGCACACATTATACACACACACATACACACACTAATATATATATATATATATATATATTATATATATATATACACACACACACACACACACTGCTGTGTGTGCGCCCCTGCGTTGACCTGGGCTCACCTTCTCAGTTCCAGGTCACTGCAGGAAAGCACTCACAGCTGTGTGTGTGTATAATGTGTGTATGCGCGTGTGTATAATGTGTGTATGCGCGTGTGTATAATGTGTGTATGCGCGTGTGTATAATGTGTGTGTGCGCGCATAATGTGCGCGCGCGCGTGTATAATGTGCGCGCGCGCGTGTATAATGTGCGCGCGCGCGTGTATAATGTGCGCGCACAGCGTGTATAATGTGCGCGCACGCGTGTATAATGTGCGCGCACGCGTGTATAATGTGCGCGCACGCGTGTATAATGTGCGCGCACGCGTGTATAATGTGCGCGCGCGTGCGTGTATAATGTGCGCGCGCGCACGCGTGTATAATGTGCGCGCGCACGCGTGTATAATGTGCGCGCGCGCACGCGTGTATAATGTGCGCGCGCGCACGCGTGTATAATGTGTGTGCGCGCGCACGCGTGTATAATGTGTGTGCGCGCGCACGCGTGTATAATGTGTGCGCGCGCACGCGTGTATAATGTGTGCGCGCGCACGCGTGTATAATGTGTGCGCGCGCACGCGTGTATAATGTGTGCGCGCGCACGCGTGTATAATGTGTGCGCGCGCACGCGTGTATAATGTGTGCGCGCGCACGCGTGTGTGCGCGCGCACGCGTGTGTGTGCGCACGCGTGTGTGTGCGCACGCGTGTGTGTGTGTATAGTGTGTGTGTGTATAGTGTGTGTGTGTATAGTGTGTGTGTGTGGTGTATAGTGTGTGTGTGTGTGGTGTATAGTGTGTGTGTGTGTGGTGTATAGTGTGTGTGTGTGGTGTATAGTGTGTGTGTGTGTGTGTGGTGTATAGTGTGTGTGTGTGGTGTATAGTGTGTGTGTGT
Source organism: Anomaloglossus baeobatrachus (assembly GCF_048569485.1). Lineage (NCBI taxonomy): Eukaryota > Metazoa > Chordata > Amphibia > Anura > Aromobatidae > Anomaloglossus > Anomaloglossus baeobatrachus. The sequence continues at coordinate 86,190,891 of NC_134357.1, read as the reverse complement.
GTGTGTGTGGTGTATAGTGTGTGTGTGGTGTATAGTGTGTGTGTGGTGTATAGTGTGTGTGTGTGTGTAGTGTATAGTGTATAGTGAGTGTATAGTGTGTGTGTATATAGTGTGTGTGTGTATATAGTGTGTGTGTGTATATAGTGTGTGTGTATGGTGTGTGTGCGCGCGTGTGTGTATGGTGTGTGTGCGCGCGTGTGTATAATGTGTGTGCGCGCGTATAATATGTGTGTGTGCGCGCGCGCGCGCGTGTATAATGTGTGTGCGCGCGTGTGTATAATGTGTGTGCGCGCGTATAATATGTGTGTGTGTGCGCGCGCGCGTGTATAATGTGTGTGCGCGCGCGTGTATAATGTGTGTGCGCGCGCGTGTATAATGTGTGTGCGCGCGCGTGTATAATGTGTGTGCGCGCGCGTGTATAATGTGTGTGCGCGCGCGTGTATAATGTGTGTGCGCGCGCGCGTGTATAATGTGTGTGCGCGCGCGCGTGTATAATGTGTGTGCGCGCGCGCGTGTATAATGTGTGTGCGCGCGCGCGTGTATAATGTGTGTGCGCGCGCGCGCGTGTATAATGTGTGTGCGCGCGCGCGCGTGTATAATGTGTGCGCGCGCGCGCGTGTATAATGTGTGTGCGCGCGCGCGCGTGTATAATGTGTGTGCGCGCGCGCGCGTGTATAATGTGTGCGCGCGCGCGCGTATAATGTGTGCGCGCGCGCGCGTATAATGTGTGCGCGCGCGCGCGTATAATGTGTGCGCGCGCGCGCGCGTATAATGTGTGCGCGCGCGCGCGCGTATAATGTGTGCGCGCGCGCGCGTATAATGTGTGCGCGCGCGCGTATAATGTGTGCGCGCGGCGCGCGTGTATAATGTGTGCGCGCGTGTATAATGTGTGCGCGCGCGCGCGCGTGTATAATGTGTGCGCGCGCGCGCGCGTGTATAATGTGTGCGCGCGCGCGCGTGTATAATGTGTGCGCGCGCGCGCGTGTATAATGTGTGCGCGCGCGCGCGTGTATAATGTGTGCGCGCGCGCGCGTGTATAATGTGTGCGCGCGCGCGCGTGTATAATGTGTGCGCGCGCGCGCGTGTATAATGTGTGCGCGCGCGCGCGCGTGTATAATGTGTGCGCGCCGCGCGCGTGTATAATGTGTGCGCGCGCGGTGTATAATGTGTGCGCGCGCGCGCGTGTATAATGTGTGCGCGCGCGCGCGTGTATAATGTGTGCGCGCGCACGCGTGTATGTGTGCGCGCGCACGCGTGTATGTGTGCGCGCGCACGCGTGTATAATGTGTGCGCGCGCACGCGTGTATAATGTGTGCGCGCGCACGCGTGTATAATGTGTGCGCGCGCACGCGTGTATAATGTGTGCGCGCGCACGCGTGTATAATGTGTGCGCGCGCACGCGTGTATGTGTGTGCGCGCACGCGTGTGTGTGCGCACGCGTGTGTGTGTGTATAGTGTGTGTGTGTGGTGTATAGTGTGTAGTGTGTGTGTGTGTGTGTGTGTGTATAGTGTGTGTGTGGTGTATAGTGTATAGTGTGTGTGTGTGTGTAGTGTATAGTGTGTATATAGTGTGTGTGTGTATATAGTGTGTGTGTGTATATAGTGTGTGTGTATAGTGTGTGTGTATGGTGTGTGTGCGCGCGTGTGTGTATGGTGTGTGTGCGCGCGTGTGTATAATGTGTGTGCGCGCGTATAATATGTGTGTGTGTGTGTGTGTGTGTGTGTGTGCGCGCGCGCGCGCGCCACTCTGCTGGGGCAATGACGTCACAGGTGGAAGTGAGGGGCTGCTCTCACAATCAATGGGGGACTTTTAGTTCTGCATTAAAGGGGTGGTTCACCCATTTTTTTTTTTTTCCCCAATGATCAGATGATATTGGATCCGGATTGGACGGCGCGGGACCCTAACCCAGGATTACTGCGGAGGGGTGTTTATTTCAATAAAGATGGAGTCACTAATTGTGTTGTGTTTTATTTCTAATAAAAATATTTTTCTGTGTGTTGTGTATTTTTTTTTTATCTATCATTACTAGAAATTCATGGTGGCCATGTCTAATATTGGCGTGACACCATGAATTTCGGGCTTAGGGCTAGCTGATAATATACAGCTAGCCCTAACTCCATTATTACCCGGCTAGCCACCCGGCATCAGGGCAGCTGGAAGAGTTGGATACAGCGCCAGAAGATGGCGCTTCTATGAAAGCGCCATTTTCTGGGGTGGCTGCGGACTGCAATTCGCAGTGGGGGTGCCCAGAAAGCTTGGGCACCCTTCACTGTGGATTCCAATCCCCAGCTGCCTAGTTGTACCCGGCTGGACACCAAAATTAGGCGAAGCTCACGTCATTTTTTTTTTAAATTATTTCATGAAATTCATGAAATAAAATAAAAAAAAAAAAGGGCTTCTCTATATTTTTGGTTCCCAGCCGGGTACAAATAGGCAGCTGGGGGTTGGGGGCAGCCCGTACCTGCCTGCTGTACCCGGCTAGCATACAAAAATATGGCGAAGCCCATGTCATTTTTTTTTCTTTTTGGGTAAAAAACTGCATACAGTCCTGGATGGAGGATGCTGAGCCTTGTAGTCCCATGCATGACAAGTAACAGTGTGGATTTTGGCTAAGTTCACACACTGCGTCGTTTTATTTAAGCGGTGTTTTTGTGCGTTTTTTTGCGTCAAAAAAACCCAAAAAACCATACGTGGCAAACAACAGACGCGTTTTTACCGGGTTTTGGTGCGTTTTTTGCTCTGTGTTTTTATGCTTTTTTTTTATCAGAGAAAGATTGTTGAAAGAAAAAAAAAATAAAAAAGGTCTGAAGTAATTTCCTTCTTCAATATGTTCTTCATTCTCCACTAGTGTATGCAGGAGAGCATACAGCTGCAGAACTACAGGGCTCAGCATGCTCTATCCAGGACTGTATGCTGGAGGTAGAGGCAGGGGGAGCAGAACTACAAGGCTCAGCATCCTCCATTCACTAGTGTATGCATGAGAGCAGACAGCAGCTGCAGAACTACAAGGCTCAGCATCCTCCATTCACTAGTGTATACAGGAGAGCAGACAGCAGCTGCAGAACTACAAGCCTCAGTATCCTCCATTCACTAGTGTAAGCAGGAGAGAAGACAGCAGCTGCAGAACTACAAGGCTCAGCATACTCCATCCCGGACTGTATGCAGTTTTTTGCCAAAAAAGAAAAAAAAATGACGTGGGCTTCGCCATATTTTTGTATGCTAGCCGGGTACAGCAGGCAGGTCCGGGCTGCCCCCAACCCCCAGCTGCCTATTTGTACCCAGCTGGGAACCAAAAATATAGAGAAGCCCTTTTTTTTTTTTTAATTATTTCATGAATTTCATGAAATAATAAATAAAAAAATGACGTGAGCTTCGCCTAATTTTGGTGTCCAGCCGGGTACAACTAGGCAGCTGGGGATTGGAATCCACAGTGCAGGGTGCCCATGCTTTCTGGGCACCCCCACTGCGAATTGCAGTCCGCAGCCACCCCAGAAAATGGCGCTTTCATAGAAGCGCCATCTTCTGGCGCTGTATCCAACTCTTCCAGCTGCCCTGATGCCGGGTGGCTAGCCAGGTAATAATGGAGTTAGGGCTAGCTGTATATTATCAGCTAGCCCTAAGCCCGAAATTCATGGTGTCACGCCAATATTAGACATGGCCACCATGATTTTCTAGTAATGATAAAAAAAAAAAATAATACACAACACACAGAAAAATATTTTTATTAGTAATAAAACACAACACAATTAGTGACTCCATCTTTATTGAAATAAACCCCCCTCCGCAGTAATCCTGGGTTAGGGTCCCGCGCCGTCCAATCCGGATCCAATATCATCTGATCATTGGGGGGAAAAAAAAAAATGGGTGAACCACCCCTTTAATGCAGAACTAAAAGTCCCCCATTGATTGTGAGAGCAGCCCCTCACTTCCACCTGTGACGTCATTGCCCCAGCAGAGAGGCGCGCGCGCGCGCACACACACATATTATACGCGCACACACACATTATACACACGCGCGCGCACACACACACATTATACACACACGCGCGCACACACATTATATACACACACACACTATACACACACACACTATACACACACACACTATACACACACACACACTATACACACACACACTATACACTATACACACTATACACACACACACTATACACACACACACTATACACACACACACACTATACACTACACACACACTATACACACACACTACACATACACGCGTGCGGCGCGCACACATTATACACGCGTGCGCGCGCACACATTATACACGCGTGCGCGCGCACACATTATACACGCGTGCGCGCGCACACATTATACATGCGTGCGCGCGCACACATTATACACGCGTGCGCGCGCACACATTATACACGCGTGCGCGCGCACACATTATACACGCGCGCACACATTATACACGCGCGCGCGCGCACACATTATACACGCGCGCGCACACTATACACGCGCGCGCGCGCACACACATTATACACGCGCGCGCGCACACACATACACGCGCGCGCGCGCACACACATTATACACGCGCGCGCGCGCACACACATTATACACGCGCGCGCGCGCACACACATTATACACGCGCGCGCACACACATTATACACGCGCGCGCATACACACATTATACACGCACAGCTGTGAGTGCTTTCCTGCAGTGACCTGGAACTCAGAAGGTGAGCCCAGGTCAACGCAGGGACGCACACACAGCAGTGTGGGTGTGTGTGTATATATATAGTGTGTGTATGTGTGTGTGTATAATGTGTGCGTGCCTGCTGGGGCAATGACATCACAGGTGCTAGTAATTTCATTCACCTGACCCCGTGAAGACAGTGCTACCCGATATCACTACCGTGACCGGGTCTCGCAGCACTGCCGTCACGGGGTCATGTGAGTCCATTGTGAACTTACCTCACCTGACCCCCGATGTCGCTGGCAGGCTCCTGTCCTGGCCCGGTGTCCTGAGGCGGCACGTCATCATAGCTACAGCTGATCGCGTCCTCCGATCAGCTGTTCTGCAGTCTGCAGACACCAAGCTGTGTAATGCGGGCTTCAGAAACATGGCGCCGGAGATAAGCGCTATGCGCAGAGGCCCACTCCGGCGCCATGTTTCTGAAGATTAGCATTTTACATTCAGCCGGAGAGAGGGAGGAACAGGCAGCGCGGGGGGGCGGGGAACACGTGCATAACCCGCCCGGACATCAGGAGAGAGGGAGGAACAGGCTGGTGGGGGGCGGGGAACTCCTGCATAACACGCCCGGACATTATCTGCAGAGGTGCACACGTCAATCAAAAAGTGCACGAAATTTCAAACTTTATAAAGATGAATTTCACTGCCTAAACACCCGAGCTGCACCCTGATGGTATGTACACACTGTGCATGATAGTGCCAGTACTGCACTGGCTGCACCTTATACTCGAAAATCCTGATGATTGGTTCCCTTTAAGATCTTTGATGGAGGAGCGGAGGTTCTTGGCCAAAATCTCCAGGTAGGCCGTGCTATCCATCTTCCCATGGATGCGGACTAGATGGCCAGGCCCCTTGGCTGAGAAACAGCCCCACAGCATGATGCTGTCACCACCATGCTTGACTGTAGGGATGGTATTCTTGGGGTCGTATGCAGTGCCATCCAGTCTCCAAACGTCACGTGTGTGGTTGGCACCAAAGATCTCGATCTTGGTCTCATCAGACCAGAGAACCTTGAACCAGTCTATCTCAGATTCCTCCAAGTGATCATGAGCAAACTGTAGACGAGCCTTGACATGACGCTTTGAAAGTAAAGGTATCTTACGGCTCGTCTGGAATGGAGACCATTGCGGTGGAGTACGTTACTTATGGTATTGACTGAAACCAATGTCCCCACTGCCATGAGATCTTCCCGGAGCTCCTTCCTTGTTGTCCTTGGGTTAGCCTTGACTCTTCGGACAAGCCTGGCCGTAATTCCATAAGCCTTCCACTTCCGGATGATGCTCCCAACAGTGGAGACAGGTAGGCCCAACTCCTTGGAAAGGGTTTTGTACCCCTTGCCAGCCTTGTGACCCTCCACGATCTTGTCTCTGATGGCCTTGGAATGCTCCTTTGTCTTTCCCATGTTGACCACGTATGAGTGCTGTTCACAAGTTTGGGGAGGGTCTTAATTAGTCAGAAAAGGCTGGAAAAAGAGATAATTAATCCAAACATGTGAAGCTCATTGTTCTTTGTGCCTGAAATACTTCTTAATACTTTAGGGGAACCAAACAGAATTCTGGTGATTTGAGGGGTTGAATAATAAATGACCCTCTGAATAAACTTTTCTCAATTTAAAAAAAAAATAAAAAAGAAATAACATTCTTTTTTGCTGCAGTGCATTTCACACTTCCAGGCTGATCTACAGTCCAAATGTCACAATGCCAAGTTAATTCCGAATGTGTAAACCTGCTAAATCTGCAGGGGGTTGAATACTACTTGTAGGCACTGTATACACACACACACAAATATATACACACACACATTATACTTATATATTATGCACACACATACGTATACATATATGTACACACATATATGCAATATTCTGTGTGTATATTATACATACATATACACACACATAAACACACGCATACACACAAATGCGTATATATGTATATGTATGTATAGATATACACATGTATATATAAGGTGTGTGTGTGTATATATATATTTAATTTTATTTATATATATATATATATATATATATATATATATATATATATATATATATATATATATATATATATATATATATATATATATATATATATATATATATATATATATATATATATATATATATATATATATATATATATATACACACACACACACAAAAATGACCCTCTATGAATGAGAAAAATAAAATAATTGTCAGATTTAGATTTTTTCCTACTATTGGACCATCCTTTTAAATATTAGTTGGGAAGACAAACACTGACCCACTAGAGTAATAAACAGAATAAAGCACCATCTCCCTGCATTCTGCAGACTCCTCCGAGCTCCTTGTAGGTGGTCCATAGGAATAAATAAAAGGGTTTTAACACTGAACTTGATTGAAAGAAGTTCTTATTTCTCACTATGGAAATGAGACCATATTTCCGTCAGTGCCCAGCGCTGGCCGCTCTGCCCGGTAGGTATGGCTCTGCTGTAACAGGGCTGATGACAGCTCATTGTACCTTGGCACAGGAGCAATACACTGTACACCGGCACTGAGGCTTCCACTCGTATTTACCAATTTAAAAAAAAAAAAAGTTTTCAGTGAAGAATGTATTGAAAAATGTAATAAAAATAAAGCTGAGTATATTTATCCTATTGATATTACGGTATAAATAACAGGTAATGAATAGTACAGGAAGAGAGGGTACAATGGCGTCCATTCAGGCCTACAGAAAACCACTGTGTACGGAATGACTTAAGGTAGACTTTAGTCTTGGCGCCAACAACCACCCAAATAAAAAAATATATACTTTTTTTTTTTTTTTAAAGACCACACAGAGCGGACACCCGTGAGTGATCTAGATTCTCCATGCTGGTAATGAATGCTGGGATGTGTGGTTCAGCTTGAGAAAAAGCTGAGTTATGGCTCCTTTCACCTATCTTTTTTCAATCATGGTTGACATATGCGTTGGGAACGCTCCTGCCTGTATACATTTTAACGGTTATATATGTTCTCATGCACCAAGCATATGACAAGAGAGTCATTTTGTCGTACACGGTGTGCTGATACACATCTATGCCTTTTGTACTTTGTTGAAAATAGTAGTAGGCTTTGTTTTCCTTAAGAGTATTTTAAAGGGGTAATCTCAAATTATTACATTGCATTAGTTCGGCAGCATGAAGTTAAGCAAATTTACAACTGACTTGCTTTTCTATCTACTGTGATTCTCCTACAATCACAGCTTTTATCTTTCATCGTGTACTGCTAGTTGCCATGGAGCTTGACCACCAGTGCATGCCCAAACCCTGGCAGAGAGTGCGCAGTAGTTCCATTCCCAACAACTAATGTCTCCAGATATACAGCAGTTATCTGCTCTCCTCCCCCCTCTCTCTCAGCTTCTGAGGAGCTGCTGTTATAAATCTTGTGAAAATCACCATAACTTTCTTTCCATGCTGGAAAAAATTATGAAAAAAATAAAAAGTTTAATTACTCTTTAACTAAGGAGCTCTATATACCACCCCCCCCCCATCCAAAAAAGCATTGCTCAATGGCCAAAATATAACATGACATGCCAAAACACTAACATACATTCCAGATGTATACTGTGACCCCATGATTAACACTGAAGCTTTGCAGCGCTGGGGTCCTGTGTTCAAATCCCTCTGAGGACGACCTCTGGAAGGAGTTTGTGTGTTATCCCAGTGTTTGCGGGGTTACTTCCCAAACTTAATTCTAACCATATTGATAGGAAATTTAGATTGTGAGCCCCCAAGTGATGATGCCTTCAAAGCACTGTGGAATATTATCTATACATAGGGGGTCACATTTTTGTTCTAAGTTACATCACAAGCACTCAATACAAGTCTATGAGAGCCAGGACTATGCTCCCATAGACTTTTATTGAATTGTGACCTCAAAGAACGCTCAATGAAACACTGGAGCTGCTGGCAGGTCACAAATTGCCAAAGACTGACTGGAGCAATGCTGGAAATGGATGATGCCGAAAGAAGAGTATAAAAAACAAGAATGCCGGAGACCCCATCACATGTTTCTCAATGGTGGCAGGAAACTAGCCAGGTCTTCCACCGGGAAGGAAAAACCATGGTAAGCGCAGTCTCCAGTCAAGGAAACCGCCTATACCAAAACATGGTATCCATCCACAGACAGCTGTTTCGGGGTAGTTGCCCCTCATGAGTGTGGAGTAGGAAACTGGCTAGTGGGAGCAATGCCTAGTAGAAGACTACATAGGTAAGGATGGTTGACCTCAGGGAGATCAACATCCAACACCGCGGAGACACCATCACGTGTTTCTCAACGCAGTGACACTAGAACAAGGCCCCCTGGGAAAATATGCAAAACAAGAATTCCGCGGAGACACCATCACATGTTTCTCAACGCTGGCAGGAAACTAGCCAGGTCTTTCACCGGGAAGGAAAGTTTCCTACTCCACACTGATGAGGGGCAAATACCCCGAAACAGCTGTCTGTGGATGGATACCATGTTTTGGTATAGGCGGTTTCCTTGACTGGAGGCTGCCCTTCCCGTGGTTTTTCCTTCCCGGTGAAAGGCCTGGCTAGTTTCCTGCCAGCGTTGAGAAACACGTGATGGTGTCTCCGTTGTGTTGGATGTTGATCTCCCCGAGGTCAACCATCCTTACCCATGAAAGAAGAGTATAAGACAGGGGACAGGGGACTTATATTTAAAGCATTATTCCAGCGCTGAAATAAAAAAATAAATAAAAATAAATAAATAAATAAAAGTGGTGGCGTGGTGCTTTAAACTAACCACAGCTGTTGTAATACAAAGGTAAAGTGGTTTTCCGGTCTCCTGCAGAGTCTCCTTACATTTCAGGCCTTGGCTCAAAAAAACTGCACCAAAAATGGTGCGCGCATTTCCAAACTAGAAAAGACTCATTATCCCACCATAATGAATCCTTGTAAGCACAGCACCCCCATCAGCAGCATGATTAGTCACCTGTATCGGGCTACATTTTTTGTACTAGAAGACTCTGAGACGTTTACACTCACTGAGGTTGTAGAAATGCTGCCAGAAGGCTTCCATCCATTTCTGAAGCTCTTCTTTGCTGTCAGCGGAAAATATTTTGGTTACGGCTTCTCCAGACACCAGGTTGATGATCGTAAAACTGTTGGTTCTTTTCTTGGAGTCTTTCTCCACGGCACGGATTCTTGTTTCCTAAAAAGCAGAAACCAGGATGGTTTACTCACTGCAGAATCTCTTTTGCATAGATTTGACAGCAGAATCCTCTTTCCACAAAATAATTAAAAGGAACCTGTCAATAGCTTTTTGCTACCCCCATATGAAAGCAGCATGATATAGGGGGGAAAAAAAAAAAAAAAAAAAAAAAAAAGAGACCCCAATTCTAGCGATGTATCACTTACTGGGCTGATTGCTGCCGTTTTGATAAAATCCTTGTTTTCTCTACCAGTTTTGTGAATGCTGAGCTCTGTATAACCCCACCCACACCACTGATTAGCAGCTGAGTACACTGTGCATAGGCAAAAAAAGATACATACCAATGAAGAGGGTAAACCTTATACAAAGCTCATGAATATGGAGAACTACATGGAAGCAGGTTTACTAATCCTCTAATGATAATCTCCTGCAGATAAAACAGTGATTTTATCAAAACTGTAGCAAACGACCCATTATGTGACAGAGGATTCGGGGTATCAGTTTCTACATTGTGTTGCTCTCAGATTAAATGGCAAAAACCTAGTGACAGATTCACTTTAAATACACATTTTCACAACAAATAGGGCTTACTGTAAAATTTTGGATTAATAGGCACATCGATTTCTCTTGCTGAGTAAAAAGCCTGATTCACTTTGCATGTACGTTACTTTTGGTGCAGAATTTTGGAGCTCCTATCGAAACCAATGGAAAGAGCAGCGTGTGACCACCTCTTCACTCCTAGCCGAGCACGGTGGGGCTCTGTTCCCGAGACCTGCGCAGTTCATTAGTAAAGGGAACATTTATGGAATATCATATTGATATCACATAAATGTTCTAGATGGGACAGCCCATGCAACGGAAAAAAAACTCCCCAAAAACATACAGGCCTTAAAACGAATAAGCATCAATATACAAATCAACTTAACATAAACACTATTAGATAGCACAAATAATAGATATCAAGTGGAAAGATATCTGTTTAAAATATATATATATATATATATATATATATATATATATATATATATATATATATATATATATATATATATATATATATATATATATATATATATATATATATACATATATATATATACATATATATATATATATATATATATATATATATATATATATATATACACACACACACATAATAATAATAATAATAATAATAATAATAATAATATCAATGGTATAATACAAACATAACGTGATTAGTCTTGGCTTTTCAATGGACCTTCCAGTGGTAAGGAAGTGAGTCTGCAAACTATACTCAGCCTGCACAGATAAAGAGGACCAACCACCAGGATTTTTGCTATATGAAGTAAAGGCAGTGCCATACAAGCAGTAAGATGGTGAATCCAGGCATACCTGTTGCAGAAGGATCGGATGGTTGGTTGATGAAATATCTTTAGTCAAGGCAGGAGGGCGAAGCAAGTGCAGGAAGACGGCCAGGAAAGGTACACTTAAGAAAGGTGCACCGGACTCTACCTCCGAATTACCCGGGATTGGCTGGAGCCCATCACAGTGAAACCCCAGCTCTCCAAAAGCGGTCACTGGCATATCATGTAATCCTGGAACCTGTTAGAGTGACTAAAAAACCTTGAGACTGCATCCCTTTTTCGCTCTGTTATTCGCCTGCGTTTCCAGCCCAACAACCTCTGCCATTGCCTACTACTATCACTTCCATCCGCCCTGGGGCCCAGCTCTACCTGTGGAGAGCTGCACCAACCAAGCTGCGTCACCATCTGCCCCAGAGGTCCTAATCTTGCAGCGTCGGCACCTAACTTGTCGCATACCACAGGTGGAGTCACAAATAAACTGTCCTCATCCCCTTCCTATTCCCTAAACGACACCGCCAGGGTCACGGAACCGGGCCTTGCCACCACGGCGCCCCAGGAGCAGAACCGCTGCCCGGTAACGAGTCACCCCACGGCCCCAGTGCGGACGTGTCAACTGCCTTTACCTAATATAGCAAAATCCTGCTGCTTGGTCCTCTAAGTTGAAGAAATATGCACAAAACAGGAAGATAAAAGGAGCAAAAAAGTTAAATTATCAGGTTTCTTTGTACATAGAAAATGATAATTTACAATGCATAAATTCCCTTTAAACATTTGCTGATGGATGCAGGTTACCTTGTTAATAGGGATAGTCATAGTTGCTTCGATTTTGGCCTCTATTTCTTCTGGTGAATAGTAGCAATGGAGGTTCCCGCCTTTCAGCATACAGTACATTCTGATCCAGCTACGGACGTCACCAACCATCTCCTACATTAAAATATCAGATAAGTATTAACATACTGTGCAAGAAAAGAAAAGCTACAGATGTCTCACTGCTTACTTCTAAAATATATTAAAAGGGAACCGGTCAGCAGGATTTTCCCTTATAAGTTATTGCCACCACCAGTGAGTTCTTATATACAGCTTTCCAGAATACTGTATATAGGAGCCCAGACAGAGCTGTAGAACGTAAAAAAGATCTTTATTATACTCACCCAGGGGGTGGTTTGGTCTAATGAACGTCGCTGGTCTCAGTTCGGTGCCTCCCCCATCTTGCGCAGTCACCGTCCTCCTCCTCGGCCCTGTGTAAATGACACATTCTACGTCATCTACACAGAGGTCGCCACTGTGCTCCTGCGCATTTTGATCTGCCTTGCTGAGGGCAAAGTACTATAATGCACAAGCGCAAGGAAAGGTTAAAGACATCTGCACATGTGCACTACAATACTTTAAAGTCCTTTTTATAATATACAGAGCGGCCTGGGATCTTCTATACAGTATTCTAGAATGCTGTATATAACGGCTCACTGGTGGTGGCCACAGCTTGTAAAGGAAAGAAGGGAATTTTGTTTACTTACCGTAAATTCCTTTTCTTCTAGCTCCTATTGGGAGACCCAGACAATTGGGTGTATAGCTTCTGCCTCCGGAGGCCACACAAAGTATTACACTTTAAAAAGTGTAACCCCTCCCCTCTGCCTATACACCCTCCCGTGCATCACGGGCTCCTCAGTTTTGGTGCAAAAGCAGGAAGGAGGAAACCTATAAATTGGTCTAAGGTAAATTCAATCCGAAGGATGTTCGGAGAACTGAAACCATGAACCAAAAGAACAATTCAACATGAACAACATGTGTACACAAAGAACAACAGCCCGAAGGGAACAGGGGCGGGTGCTGGGTCTCCCAATAGGAGCTAGAAGAAAAGGAATTTACGGTAAGTAAACAAAATTCCCTTCTTCTTTGTCGCTCCATTGGGAGACCCAAACAATTGGGACGTCCAAAAGCAGTCCCTGGGTGGGTAAAAGAATACCCCAATAAAAAGAGCCGACAACGGCTCCCTCTTACAGGTGGGCAACCGCCGCCTGAAGGACTCGCCTACCTAGGCTGGCGTCTGCCGAAGCATAGGTATGCACCTGATAGTGTTTCGTGAAAGTGTGCAGACTCGACCTGGTAGCCGCCTGACACACCTGCTGAGCCGTAGCCTGGTGCCGCAATGCCCAGGATGCACCCACGGCTCTGGTAGAATGGGCTTTCAGCCCTGCAGGAATCGGAAGCCCAGAAGAACGGTAGGCTTCAAGAATCGGTTCCTTGATCCACCGAGCCAAGGTTGACTTGGAAGCCTGCGACCCCTTACGCTGGCCAGCGACAAGGACAAAGAGCGCATCAGAACGGCGCAGGGGCGCCGTGCGAGAAATGTAGAGCCGGAGTGCTCTCACTAGATCTAACAAATGCAACTCCTTTTCACATTGGTGAACTGGATGAGGACAAAAAGAAGGTAAGGAGATATCCTGATTGAGATGAAAAGGGGATACCACCTTAGGGAGAAATTCCGGGACCGGACGCAGAACCACCTTATCCTGGTGAAAAACCAGGAAGGGGGCTTTGCATGACAGCGCTGCCAACTCCGACACTCTACGGAGCGAAGTGACTGCCACTAGAAAGACCACCTTCTGCGAAAGACGTGAAAGGGAGACATCCCGCAGTGGCTCGAAAGGTGGTTTCTGAAGAGCCTTTAGCACTCTGTTAAGATCCCATGGTTCCAGCGGCCTCTTGTAAGGTGGGACTATGTGGCAAACTCCCTGCAGGAACGTGCGGACCTGCGGAAGCCTGGCTAGACGCTTTTGAAAAAATACGGATAGCGCCGATACTTGTCCCTTGAGAGAGCCGAGAGACAACCCCTTGTCCATTCCGGATTGAAGGAAAGAAAGAAAAGTGGGTAAGGCAAATGGCCTGGGGGTAAAACCCTGATCAGAGCACCAGGATAAGAAGATCCTCCAAGTCCTATGATAGATCTTGGCGGACGTTGGTTTCCTGGCCTGTCTCATAGTGGCAATGACATCTTGAGATAAGCCTGAGGACGCTAGTAGCCAGGACTCAATGGCCACACAGTCAGGTTGAGGGCCGCAGAATTCAGATGGAAAAATGGCCCTTGAGACAGCAAGTCTGGTCGGTCTGGAAGTGCCCACGGTTGACCCACCGTGAGGTGCCACAGATCCGGGTACCACGACATCCACGACGAGGATGGCGCGGCGGCAGTCGGACTTGATCTTGCGTAACACTCTGGGCAGCATTGCCAGAGGAGGAAATACATAAGGCAGTCGAAACTGCGACCAATCCTGAACTAATGCGTCCGCCGCCAGAGCTCTGTGATCTTGAGACCGTGCCATGAATGCCGGGACTTTGTTGTTGTGCCGAGACGCCATGAGGTCGACGTCCGGCGTCCCCCAGCGGCAACAGATCTCTTGAAACACGTCCGGGTGAAGAGACCATTCCCCTGCGTCCATGCCCTGGCGACTGAGAAAGTCTGCTTCCCAGTTTTCTACGCCCGGGATGTGAACTGCGGAGATGGTGGAGGCTGTGGCCTCCGCCCACAGCAGAATCCGCCGAACTTCTTGGAAGGCTTGACGGCTGCGCGTGCCGCCCTGGTGGTTGATGTACGCGACCGCCGTGGCGTTGTCCGACTGTATGCGGATCTGCCTGCCCTCCAGCCACCGATGGAACGCCTTTAGGGCTAGGTACACTGCCCTTATCTCCAGAATATTGATCTGAAGGGAGGACTCTGTCGGAGTCCAGGTTCCCTGAGCCCTGTGGTGGAGAAAAACCGCTCCCCACCCTGACAGACTCGCGTCCGTCGTGACCACAGCCCAGGATGGGGGCAGGAAGGATTTTCCCTTCGACAGAGAAGTGGGAAGAAGCCACCACTGAAGAGAGGTTTTGGCTGCCAGAGAAAGGGAGACGTTCCTGTCTAGGGACGTCGCCCTCCTGTCCCATTTGCGGAGAATGTCCCATTGGAGTGGACGCAGATGAAATTGCGCAAAGGGGACTGCCTCCATCGCTGCCACCATCTTCCCCAGGAAGTGCATGAGGCGCCTCAAGGGGTGTGACTGGGCCCGAAGGAGAGAGTGCACCCCAGCTTGCAGCGAACGCTGTTTGTCCAGCGGAAGCTTGACTATCGCTGAGAGAGTATGAAACTCCATCCCGAGGTAAGTCAGTGATTGGGCCGGAGTCAATTTTGACTTTGGGAAATTGATGATCCACTCGAACCTCTGGAGAGTCTCCAGAGCAACGGCCAGGCTGTGTTGACATGCCACCCGGGAGGGTGCCTTGACCAGGAGATCGTCTAAGTAAGGGATCACCGAGTGGCCCTGAGAGTGCAGGACTGCCACAACGGATGCCATGACCTTGGTGAAAACCCGTGGGGCTGTCGCCAGGCCGAAAGGCAGTGCCACAAACTGAAGGTGTTCGTCCCCAATGGCGAAACGCAGGAAGCGTTGATGCTCTGGTGCGATCGGCACATGGAGATAGGCATCCCTGATGTCGATTGATGCTAGGAAGTCTCCTTGTGACATCGAAGCGATGACAGAGCGGAGGGATTCCATGCGAAACCGTCTGGTTCTCACATGTCTGTTGAGCAATTTGAGGTCCAAAACGGGACGGAATGATCCGTCCTTTTTTGGCACCACGAACAGGTTGGAGTAAAAACCGCGACCACGTTCCTGAAGGGGAACGGGGATCACAACTCCTCCTGTCTTCAGAGTGTCCACCGCCTGAGCAAGTGCCTCGGTTCGCTCGGGGGGCGGAGATGTTCTGAAGAAACGGGTCGGAGGACGAGAGCAGAACTCTATCCTGTAACCGTGAGACAGAATGTCTCTCACCCATCGGTCTTGGACATGTGGCCACCAGGCGTCGCCAAAGCGGGAGAGCCTGCCACCGACCGAGGATGCGGTTTGTGGAGGCCGAAAGTCATGAGGAGGCCGCCTTGGAGACGGTGCCTCCGGCGGTCTTTGGAGGACGTGACTTAGACCGCCATGCAGAAGAGTTCCTCTAACTCTTCTGTGGCCTGTTGGACGAGGATGATTGGGATCTGGCTGAGGGCCAAAAGGACCGAAACCTCGCCTGAATTTTCCGTTGCTGAGGTCTTTTTGGCTTGGATTGGGGTAAGGACGAGTCCTTTCCCTTAGATTGCTTAATAATTTCATCCAATTGCTCGCCAAACAATCGGTCGCCAGAAAAAGGCAAACCGGTCAAGAACTTCTTGGAAGCAGAGTCTGCCTTCCATTCGCGTAGCCACATGGCCCTGCGGACTGCCACCGAATTGGCGGATGCTACCGCTGTACGGCTAGCAGAGTCCAGGATGGCGTTCATGGCGTAGGACGAAAAAGCAGACGCCTGAGAAGTCAAAGACGCTACTTGCGGAGCAGAGGTACGTGTGACCGCATTAATCTCCGACAGACAAGCTGAGATAGCTTGGAGTGCCCACACGGCTGCAAAGGCCGGGGCGAAAGACGCGCCTGTGGCTTCAAAGATGGATTTCATTAGGAGCTCTATCTGCCTGTCAGTGGCATCCTTGAGCGATGAAGCGTCAGCCACTGCTACTACGGATCTAGCCGCCAGTCTAGAGACTGGAGGATCCACCTTGGGACATTGAGCCCAACCCTTGACTACGTCAGAGGGGAAGGGGTAACGTGTGTCATTAAGGCGCTTAGAAAAGCGCTTGTCCGGAAAAGCTCTGTGCTTCTGGACAGCATCTCTGAAGTTAGAGTGATCGAAAAACGCACTCCGTGTACGTTTGGGAAACCTAAACTGGTGTTTCTCCTGCTGTGAAGCCGACTCCTCCACAGGTAGAGGCGGGGGAGATAGATCTAGCACCTGGTTGATTGACGCTATAAGGTCATTTACTATGGCGTCCCCTTCAGGTCTATCAAGATTGAGAGCAACGTCAGGGTCAGAGCCCTGGGCTGCGACCTCTGCCTCATCCTGCAGAGAGTCCTCAAGGTGAGACCCCGAACAGCGTGATAAAGTCGGGGAAGATTCCCAGCGAGCCCGCTTAGCCGGTCTGGGACTGCGGTCCGTGCCGGAGTCCTCCACGTGATACCTAGGGGCCACCCCAGGAGCATGCTGCGGCGCAGACCGAGAGGGGCCTGGGGGCGATGACCCCGCAGTGCCTGGGGCCTGTGTAAGAGCCGGTCTGGACTGTAAGGCTTCTAGTATCTTAGCAGACCATTTGTCCATAGACTGAGCCATGGATTGTGAAAGTGACTCAGAGTTTCTCAGCTAAAACTGCAAACTCTGTCCCTAAAGCCTGGACAGGGGAGGCCGGCGGTTCTACCTGGGCCGAGGGTCCCACCAGTGCCCGAGGCTCCGGCTGAGCGAGTACCACAGGGCCCGAGCATTGCTCACAGTGAGGGTAGGTGGAACCTGCAGGTAGCATAGCCGCACAAGAGGTACAGGTTGCAAAATAACCCTGTGTCTTGGCACCCTTGCTCCTTGTGACCGACATGCTGTTCTCTCCTAGGAGAGTAATCACTGAGGGTATATAGCCAAAGGCTAAACACTGCGGCCGAACCTAGAAAATGTATACAAATATAATATATATATATATACAGTTCGGCACCCTAGGGGGACCAGCACCGTGTGACCGGTGTGGCTTACCGACCGCCCAGAGCGGTGTGTGTCCACCAGATTCCCTGCCTTGGGTCTCCCAGAGCTGCAGCCAAAAGTCCTCCACCGGCAGAATGTGTTTAAAACATGGCTGCCGGCGTTCTAAGGGGAGGAGGGAGCCGTGGGCGTTATCAATAAAGTGCGGGAATCTGGTGCCCCAGAGTGATGAGTGAGGGGGGAGGAGGACACTAAAGTATGCTCCAGCCCTCACAGTCGACGTCAGGCCGACCGTCCCGCCCTTACCCCTGACTGGCAGGCCCGGGGGCGGGAGTTTAATGCACTAGGCCGCAAAAGCCGGGGACTAAATTTAATACCGCGGCCGGCAAGCAGGCGCGGTCGGCGCGGTAGTCCCGGTCGTCACACAAAAACAGCAGCCGCTGCAGCGTCTGAGACCAAGTGCTCCATGCACCGTCCCCAAGGGGACACAGAGTACCTTTATGATGCAGGGCCTGTCCCTGATGATACTCAGTCTCCTGTCCGTCAGAATCCCACAGGGGCTGCGGAGGGAGCCCGGTCCCAGTGCCTGGATGACCGGTTAGGATCCCACTTCTCCCAGAGCCTCTAAGGGATGGGGAAGGAAAACGGCATGTGGCTCCAGCCTTTGTACCCGCAATGGGTACCTCAACCTTAACAGCACCGCCGACTTAGTGGGGTGAGAAGGGAGCATGCCGGGGGCCCTGTTAGGGGGCCCTCTTTTCTTCCATCCGATACAATCAGCAGCTGCTGCTGACTAAAATGGGAGCTTGAGTGAATGTGTGCCTCCTTCAACACAAAGCATAAAACTGAGGAGCCCGTGATGCACGGGAGGGTGTATAGGCAGAGGGGAGGGGTTACACTTTTTAAAGTGTAATACTTTGTGTGGCCTCCGGAGGCAGAAGCTATACACCCAATTGTCTGGGTCTCCCAATGGAGCGACAAAGAAATCCTGGTAACTGGTTCCTTTAATTGACAAGCAATCCCATAAATGAAATTGTGACATCTGACCGAGTCCTGCCTGACTTACTATATAGCTGTCATTGGGGAAAGGAGGGTGGATCATTTATGCTCTCATACCTAAGAAATGAATACAACCTTACCCACAGGGGAAGAGAGGATATATATATATATATATATATATATATATATATATATATATATATATATATATATATATATATATATATATATATATATATATATATATATATATATATATATATATATATATATATATATATATATATAGATATATATATATATAGATATAGATATATAGATATAGAGAGAGAGAGATAATATATCTATCTAGATCTATCTAGATCTATCTAGATCTATCTAGATCTATCTATCTAGATCTATCTATCTAGATCTATCTATCTAGATCTATCTAGATCTATCTATCTAGATCTATCTATCTAGATCTATCTATCTAGATCTATCTATCTAGATCTATCTATCTAGATCTATCTATCTAGATCTATCTATCTAGATCGATCTATCTAGATCGATCTATCTAGATCGATCTATCTAGATCGATCTATCTAGATCGATCTATCTAGATCGATCTATCTAGATCGATCTATCTATCTATCTAGATCGATCTATCTATCTATCTAGATCGATCTATCTATACACACACACACACACACACACACACACACACACATACATACACACACACTGTATCTCTCTGTACAATTAAAAAATAAAAACAAAAACAAAACAAAACCATCGTTAAAAAGTAGGAAAAGCTCACATTTACAAATACACGTAGATATTAAAGCATCGAGTCTCGGTTCTGCTTTGGATATAGACATTCTAGTACCTGCTGGTTAAGAAATCCAGTAATAACTTCGTCAGTCATACACGTGGGCTGTGCAACCAAGTGGCAGCATAAATTCCCATACAAGGGAAGCCAGAAAGAGGAATCCTCTGAAAAAGAGAAAATTAAGTCAAAATTGTTTGCCTAAAAAGACTGAAGGGGGCTTTACACGCTACGACATCACTAATGCGAAGTCGTTGGAAGTCACGGAATTTGTGACGCACATCCGGCCACATTAGCGATGCCGTTGCGTGTGACACCTATGAGCGATTTTGCATCGTTGCAAATACGTGCAAAATCGCTCATCTGTGACATGGGGGTCCATTCTCAAAAATAGTTACTGCAGCAGTAACGAAGTTGTTCCTCGTTCCTGCGGCAGCACACGTCGCTCCGTGTGACACCGCAGGAACGAGGAAGCTCCCCTTACCTGCCTCCCGGCCGCTATGCGGAAGGAAGGAGGTGGGCGGGATGTTCGTCCCGCTCATCTCCGCCCCTCCGCTTCTATTGGGCGGTGGTTCAGTGACACAGCCGAGACGACACTGTGACGCTGAACGAACCGCCCCCTTAGAAAGGAGGCAGTTCACCGGTCACAGCGACGTCGCCGGGCAGGTAAGTATGTGTGACATGTCTGGGCGATGTTGTGCGGCACGGGCAGCGATTTGCCCGTGTCGCACAACAGATGGGGGCGGGTACCCACGCTAGTGATATCGGTACCGATATCGCAGCGTGTAAAGTAGCCTTAAGCGTCGCCGCGGTGCTCTTCTTGCTTACAGATTAAGTGGATCACATAGGATTTTTTGTGTAGTATTGATAAAAGCATTGTTTTCTCTGCTGTAGATCTAGTAATGCTCTGAATGCTGAACTATGAATAACCCCGCCCACATCACTGATTAGCAACTTTCTGTCAATATACAGTGTACACAGAAAGCTGCCAATCAGTGGTAGGGGAGGGGTTACACAGAGCCGTTGACTAGAAGGTGCGAGACTAGTGATGGGAGACCTGGACTGTAAAAGTCTGGATCCATGTGGTTTCAAGAGTCCATTCACCACTATATGAGACACTTAGCCCTGTAGTGATAATCTCCTTATGATAAAACACTGGATGTTATTGAATCAACAGTACACAGCCTAATACACAAGTTGCAGTCACATGTGACTTGTATTGACATTGATGGCAAACCACTAGTGACCAGAGACAGAAAATCAACACATTTGGTAACATTTGCGAGCGTCGCAGGGTGTAATGTGACTCAGAAAGAAATAGTTTGATGCACTGTCACAATTCGGCATGGCGATTTGAGTGTCATGTGATACATAATTGCCGTATAGCTTAACTGTGACCCACAAAGTGCAATCTGTAGTAGTCGCAGTAAGAACTGCACTAGGTGTGATAGGAGTCGTGGAACCTGCATGGAGGAAGAGGTTGCAAAACTGTATTTATTTTTTTTTTTTAAATTCTTCATGTCCCATATTGATAACTTGAGCTCTTCCGCGCGGACACTTACCATGTGCAGTAATAGTAAGGGTGTGCGTCCTGAAGCTATCCTCCACACTATCTAGCAGGAATGTAATATGAGCCAGAAGATTGTATTTTGCTCCCCTAAAATATAGACCATAACAGAAAAAAACATTAGTCCATACAGTACATCAGTAAGTATCCCCCTGCCAAAGATTCAGCAAATAGATCTGGCACTGCCTCTTACCTACAGAAACTTCTAAATCTAACCTTAGATTCTCTTTAATGGAGTAAACCATCAGTAGGATAAACCCTCCTCAGAATCTATATGGGCCTGTAGGCCACAGAAAGCTGAATAAAATTACACATTCAGATTGGCGATCTGATGTCTTATTCCAGAGAAATCCACATTTTTCTTAATATGTAAATGAGCTGTTAAGATCTACCAATGATCTACCTGAGAATCTGCCTCCAGAGATTATTATAACTGAAAGGGAGGCGATACCAGTGTGAGACATGTAGATCAGGAGAGCAGGCTGTCCGTCGTTACATGTCTCACACTGGTAAGTAATTACCTTTCACTTTCCCCCTTGATAAAGCAGCTGGCTCTACGCAAAAAAGGCCGCGAAACGTACGTCGGGTGTTCTTCCACCTTCTGACTGTGGTAATGTTCTCTTAAAATTGTATTTGTATTTCTTTACTCCTGCTTTTCAACTTAT
Organism: Anomaloglossus baeobatrachus; assembly: GCF_048569485.1. Lineage (NCBI taxonomy): Eukaryota > Metazoa > Chordata > Amphibia > Anura > Aromobatidae > Anomaloglossus > Anomaloglossus baeobatrachus. The sequence continues at coordinate 86,169,081 of NC_134357.1, read as the reverse complement.
GTATACTTTCCACAGCTTTTGGATGCGCTCCTGGTCACTCTTTACTTGCAACTCTGCACATTCTTAGTCCATTCTTGACATTTTTTTTACTATCATGTGGTATATATATTTGGGACCATGAACCATTCAACCTACTTTTTGATAGGCCATTGATGTTGATTAGCATTGTACTAATATCTACCCTTACTGCTGATTTACACCACATTAGTTTACTATTACTATCCCCCATTCTCTTTTATGCTGTTCTGTGTAACTTATTTCTTACACTTTTCAAATGTTCAAAATAAATATTTTCTAATATTCAGCAATCTTTGCTCATGTTCTCTTTTTTGCTGCCAGTGTGAGACATCAGGAGAGCAGATTGTCTGTCGTTACATGTCTCACACTGGTTTCTCCCCCAATAAGCTCTGGAGGCAAGATTTTTTTTTAATTTTTTTTTAGTACAGGAATGCAATAAGGAAAAATAAATCTTGCCATTTTTCTTTTAATACATGTAACGCAAAAACCTATGCAGGGCACCAGTGAGATCATCAGCGGGCGTCAATTATGTATCACAGCTGACCCCCAGCTGTAACGCCCACGATTGGTGCTAGAACCGATGGCAGGCACTTAACCCTCTGATGCCACTGCCTATAGTGACACAGACATCGATCGGTTTAGCAGAAGGATGGAGAGCCTTCTCTGCTTAGATTGGCACAACACGAGTGCGATCGAGTTGTGT